>NC_133805.1:36151022-36314571 GCF_043250625.1 Sebastes fasciatus
AGATATCATGTCTTGTGTGTCAAGGAAAGAGTACAAATAGTTCCCTGCAATAACGACTTTGTCCAGCAGTTGAGAAGTCCATGTCACAACATTTTTCCCTTCATGCATGATCATAGCCGCCAAAGACATTGCTACACATTGCGTTCCTGCATTTTTACCAAAGCGAACATCTCCTTGATGGAAAGACCCTTTAACAAAACGATAATGATCTGTTTTTGCGTTTTCAACACCATCGCTCTTACCTTTGACGGATCTTGGTGTGCGCCGCATACGAACACCCGTCTCCGGCATCTACAATAAATGGGAAAAGATATATTCAGCAAAATAACATTGAAGTGTTGTTTTAAATTAGAATTTAAAGTACATTAACAATGACAAAGAAATAGCTTTGCATGGACCATTAAAAAAATAAAAATTAAATTAAAAAAATTTGAAATTTTTTATATTATTATTATTTATTATTCACACAAAGAGCATCTACCTCCTCAGGCTCAGGCTCAGGCTCAGGCTCAGGCACGGCAGGGGATCGCCTTGCAGACACCTCCACGCTGGGTGTTGCCTTCACCTAGAAAAATACAGCAAAAGAAAAACAATTAAAGAATTGAATTTATACTACATTAACAATGGCAATGACATAGCTTTGAATGCACCATTAAAAACAAAAACATTTGTGATATACCTCGTCCGGAACCACCGCTTGGAGAGAACTGGTAGATGCGATCCTGGAAGGCACCTCCACAAAACTCGTTGCTGCCTCAACCTAGGCAAAAAAAAAAATTCAATGAACTTCACAAACAAAATATAACCATGTACCATTCATTGTTTCACAGTTTACTATATACTACAAACGTATGCAAAAACATTGTCGCTGTTCTGCGACTCAAATTGTACAAGAAACAATTCCAAACAACACATACTGTATATGCATAGCAAAAAACACAAACCTGACGCTTTGCCAGGGTTCTCTGGGAGGCAGCAGCCCTCTGCTGATGTCCCACAGTCGGTTTCTAATGTAAGAAAAACAAAATTAGCTTTATGAAGCCATATTTGGGGCATAGCTCCATTTACACAACATAAACAGTCTTGACTCTTATTAATTTAGAGTGTGTCAGGAACAAGGAAACACTTTATAATTAGGCCTCAACCAACTGACAGAATTTGCATGCAAATTACCTTTTTGGGTTGTGGAACAGTACCCTCCACAGGGCTGGGAAGATGCGATGGAACAAGTTTGTCCATCGCATCCAACATGGCACTGCTAAACCTGACGGGTGTTAGCGGGATGAAACAGTCCCTCAGAACTGCCTGTGAAATAAAAATGCAGAAAGACTACTGTAGACAATTTGTCTTGTCAAAAAGCAACAATCAAACATATCCTAATCATTTAAGTTAAAGCATAATACAAATGTAACAAACCTGCTGCTGGACCATCCTCTTTCTGGGTGCACCATGTGATGGCTCAAGAAGCCCAGGTTGGCTCCTCTGTAATGACAAATAGCATAGATTGTATTAAAACAGGTACCCTTTGATCATTACTACGGTAAACTCTTTAGGAAATATCACTCCTTTCAAAAAGTCTCAACCTACCTTCCCGCCCTGTCCAACAAGTGTCCAATCGTAAGGGTTCAGTCGACGTGGAACCTTGACCTCCCCCTTCACGACGACAGTTGGAGTGAACCTTGGCGGCGATGGTCTGGGAGAAACCTGTGGTGCGGGTGCTGGTGCTGGGCAGCACAGTTGCTGATAACAAAAATAATAATTGTATTTATGTAGCAGGTATTAAAAACATTTACAATGTGCTTCACATATACAAGAAAACACACATACAATAAAACTGTACCTACATAACACAAGATACATAGACAAGAATAAAAGCACACTATCAAGATATACAAAAGGAGAGGCAAATAGAGAGCATTTATAAAAAGGCTAACCTTGTAAGCAGCACCCCACAGTACATCCACAAGGATCTCCATTCCACCACGATCACTCAGGTGAATCTACAAAAACAAGCGCCAATTAATTTACAAAACAGATATTTTGCTCTCAATATGTATCTGCCATGAACTGAACTTGTAATATCAACTACAAAGAAGTGTACATAAAACTTTTACATTCGCCATGTCACAACAACATATTCTACTTACGCCATCTCCAGCCCACAGGTCAAGGCGGTGTAACGGAAAGTACTCGACCATGGAATAGTACTTCATGCCTAAAAAAAAAGAAAACATCAGGAATTATTGAAATATCCGTACACAAATCTTAACTCTGTTTTTTGTAAATTACAAAACCACAATGACTTTTATGGAAATCATATGTATTCCATCAGTTTTTCTAAGAAGATATAACCCCTTACACATGTAACTGTACTTAAACTAAAATCTTTCATTAACATACCCATCCGTGCCGCCACGCGACGAAACTCCTGACGCATGAAGTCCTGCTGGGCCACCTCGACGTTAAGACGTGGAGGGAAGTCCAGAACAAAAACCTGGTACAAAGCAATCATTACATTATTATTATTTTTGACCAAATGTCAAACCCATTAAAACAAATAAACATTATTCTACAACAGCTCATACAACCACATTAATCCTAGTATCAGAGATACAATAATAATAAATGCAATGAAAAATAAGCCTACGTTAGGACAGCGCTCGGAGACAGTGGCCAGGAGCTTGCCAAAGTCTGCCCCTGCCTCCTCGATAGTCCGGCTCGAGGTGAGGTTGTTGCTCGGTGCCATGACACAGACTGCGTCGGGTGTCCGAGGCAGAACAGTATGCACCACCTCGGTCCTCAACACAGCCGCACAGGCCCCGGGCGTGGACATGGCACCGAAGGAGAGCCCTCCCTCCGGCATCTTCACAAACCCATCTACGATGGCACGTAGATGGGATGCTCCAACAAGCAGAACAAACTGGAACAACAGAAGGGATTTGTTTAGAATGAAAATCACAAATTCCTCAGATCAAAGCATTTGTTCATAAAGTCAAAATTAATAATTCTACCTTCTTGTCTGGAGACTTGGCTGGAATGACCAATTTGTGCTTCCGCCCAGTGAAGGGGGAAATTGGCCAATCGAGCACAGTGTGACGGTAACCTGTACCGCGGCCTATTTATAAACAGACAAATACACCAAGATAAAAGTTAATGGACCTTTAAAAATCATAAATTATCATGCAACGACAATAGACACCTTAAACATTTAACGAAAAAATGTTTGGCTACTTACGTGCTGAACTGGCGGTGCCAGACTGCTGAGGTGGGAAAGCCACAGTGCGTCGCTCGGCCATCCGCATCTTGGCAGCCTCAGAACGCCGGTACGACTTGCCGCGAGGCATCTAAAAGTATGTAGGCACAACTGATTAATAATGACATTACAAGAAACTTTTAGCCTACAATTATATCTTTAGACACCAACTATAGCTAAGCAATAAATCATTTTTGAACACAAGTATACTCAAATTTGATGCATCAACCAAGAAAACCGTATTGCAGGCTGAAAAAAGCAAATATACACAACCAGGCCTTCACAGCTAACAACACAGGCAGCACAGTGGCTGCTAAGCTAGCAGTAGCTTAGCATCACATTCTGAATGCAACAGCTTACAAAAAGCAAATATACACAACCAGGCCTTCAACACAACCAGGCCTTCAGTTAACAACACAGGCAGCGCCGTGTCTGCTAAGCTAACGCTAAGCTAGCGGTAGCTTAGCATCACATTCTGAATGCAACAGCTTACAAAAAGCAAATATACACAACCAGGCCTTCAACACAACCAGGCCTTCAGTTAACAACACAGGCAGCGCCGTGTCTGCTAAGCTAACGCTAAGCTAGCGGTAGCTTAGCATCACATTCTGAATGCAACAGCTTACAAAAAGCAAATATACACAACCAGGCCTTCACAGCTAACAACACAGGCAGCACAGTGGCTGCTAAGCTAGCGGTAGCTTAGCATCACATTCTGAATGCAACAGCTTACAAAAAGCAAATATACACAACCAGGCCTTCAACACAACCAGGCCTTCAGTTAACAACACAGGCAGCGCCGTGTCTGCTAAGCTAACGCTAAGCTAGCGGTAGCTTAGCATCACATTCTGAATGCAACAGCTTACAAAAAGCAAATATACACAACCAGGCCTTCAACACAACCAGGCCTTCAGTTAACAACACAGGCAGCGCCGTGTCTGCTAAGCTAACGCTAAGCTAGCGGTAGCTTAGCATCACATTCTGAATGCAACAGCTTACAAAAAGCAAATATACACAACCAGGCCTTCACAGCTAACAACACAGGCAGCACAGTGGCTGCTAAGCTAGCGGTAGCTTAGCATCACATTCTGAATGCAACAGCTTACAAAAAGCAAATATACACAACCAGGCCTTCAACACAACCAGGCCTTCAGTTAACAACACAGGCAGCGCCGTGTCTGCTAAGCTAACGCTAAGCTAGCGGTAGCTTAGCATCACATTCTGAATGCAACAGCTTACAAAAAGCAAATATACACAACCAGGCCTTCACAGCTAACAACACAGGCAGCACAGTGGCTGCTAAGCTAGCGGTAGCTTAGCATCACATTCTGAATGCAACAGCTTACAAAAAGCAAATATACACAACCAGGCCTTCAACACAACCAGGCCTTCAGTTAACAACACAGGCAGCGCCGTGTCTGCTAAGCTAACGCTAAGCTAGCGGTAGCTTAGCATCACATTCTGAATGCAACAGCTTACAAAAAGCAAATATACACAACCAGGCCTTCACAGCTAACAACACAGGCAGCACAGTGGCTGCTAAGCTAGCGGTAGCTTAGCATCACATTCTGAATGCAACAGCTTACAAAAAGCAAATATACACAACCAGGCCTTCAACACAACCAGGCCTTCAGTTAACAACACAGGCAGCGCCGTGTCTGCTAAGCTAACGCTAAGCTAGCGGTAGCTTAGCATCACATTCTGAATGCAACAGCTTACAAAAAGCAAATATACACAACCAGGCCTTCACAGCTAACAACACAGGCAGCACAGTGGCTGCTAAGCTAGCGGTAGCTTAGCATCACATTCTGAATGCAACAGCTTACAAAAAGCAAATATACACAACCAGGCCTTCAACACAACCAGGCCTTCAGTTAACAACACAGGCAGCGCCGTGTCTGCTAAGCTAACGCTAAGCTAGCGGTAGCTTAGCATCACATTCTGAATGCAACAGCTTACAAAAAGCAAATATACACAACCAGGCCTTCAACACAACCAGGCCTTCAGTTAACAACACAGGCAGCGCCGTGTCTGCTAAGCTAACGCTAAGCTAGCGGTAGCTTAGCATCACATTCTGAATGCAACAGCTTACAAAAAGCAAATATACACAACCAGGCCTTCACAGCTAACAACACAGATGCTAACGTAGCACAGATGCTAACGTAGCACAAACACTGTAGAAAAAACGCAGAACCGTGGCTGCTAAGCGCTAAGCTAACGCTAAGCTAACGCTAAGCTAGCGAGGCAAAACTGTCGGTTAAGTTGAGAAAACTTTTCTTTTAACTCTAAACTATGAAAGAAGTACTTTAACTGCTTTAACTCTACATGTTGACTGTAATAATGCATTACTCTGAATAAAAACTCTGTTGTAAGTCTCCATACAGGTTCAGGTTTGAAAGCTGAGAGCAGCAGCCAACGGCGGGAAAACGCTCGTCCAATCAGGAGCCGAGTTCTTTGTTTAGCTAAGTTAGCTCTTAGCTCCGTTTAGCAAACAGGCCTCCTGGCTAACAGCTAACTAACGTTATAGTAACAGCACGACGAGACGTGCGAAGCAATAGTTGTTTACATACATACATACATACATATACAACTTTACATAACTTTACATGCACATTTTGTTACAGAAATACAGAAGTTAGCATGCTAACAAGCTAGCCACGGCATCATAACTTACCGTAGTACAGACGTCGGAAAGGAGCTAAATTAGCTCAGGGGTCAGTCGGTCAAAAGTCGGTCAAAAGTCGGTCTCTCACTTTCACTCGTTCAGTCTTTCACTCGTTCACTCTTTCAGTCTTACACTCGTGTAGTCTCAGTCTCTCTCTGTGTCTCTCGTTCTCTCTCTGTCTCGATAGATAGCTGTTTCTGGAAGTATGTCTCTGTCTCTCTCTCTCTGGTCTCTGGTCTCTGCACTGAGCAAATGGGACGAAGCAAATTCCGCGGCCTCTTTTTATACTAGAGCCGGATTCTGCCCGCAAGCGGAAGTTGTCAAAATAAAAGTCATTTCCGGTTGCGGTTCAGTACATGGAATCCTGTGATTTATTAATGGATTTAATTATAAAGGATTAACTGCATTTGAATGTATGTAATAACTCGTAAATAACTCAAAGGCAGTGATTACAGACAAAAATACTAAAATAAACAAAACCTAGCTCTTAAACCTACGTACCCCTCTTAGTGTCAGGCTGCTTCACTGACGGTGTGAGAAGGAGAGATACTGCAGGTCCCTTCTGCTGCTGCTCAGAGCTACAGTTAACACAGATTATAACTAGATGGTGAATCAGAAGACAACTAAACTATAAAACCTTTAATCTGTGATCTGTTTTCACTCCGGTATAAAACTCCAGTGATGCTGAGAGGTAAAGTTATCAGATCAGTCTGATCGGCAGCAGCGTCCAATCAGTAACTGATATCCAATAAGGGGGCGTGTCGGTCGGCAAGATAGACTTCCCAGGAGTGCCCACTGTTTTTACTGTCTACTCGGTTTGTAGCTTAGTATTTGGAGCTACAGAGAGCGCACCTATAGTTGTTGACAATGTTCACATTATTGCAGCAACACTTTGTTTTATGAGTCAAAAGGAAACCACACCCTCAAAAGTCCAGTCTCCAGAGTAATCAATGCTAAATACTGCCACCTAGTGACATTAAAAAAACACAACAGCACATAAAATTTGCTGCCTAAGGATGCAAATACATTTCAGTCTAAACTGACAATAAAGTTGTATAGTATCATTTAAGATGAACAGCCTGAACCCTGCCAGAGGTAAAATTTAACTCATAAAATCATTTTTTTGTGGCTGTCACAGTACTGTCAATAAAATCATCACTGAAATTAGATAAGTTTATTACCGTTGGTGTACCAAAGCCAGCGATCATGTCGTATTAACTCTAGATGGAGAACATCAATACATGATATGAAATCATACTTTTTGTCTGCGTGTATGCTGTTTACTGTGCAACTGTCTGACTCTTGCAGCCAAAATCACTATCTGCTGATATTTCTGAAGATGTAGAGAAATAGCATCTCAAATGTGTGGTAGACGATTTCTGGACATACAGCATGATGCTAGCTTTGGGAAGAAATCCATCTGTTATTTACAATATATAATGTACATAATGTTCAATAACTATTACTTCTCTCTGTATCTTCCTCCTCCCTTTTATTATAAAGTATGGAAACGCTTAATCCATGGAGAAATACACCCAGCCTGCATTCAGAAACTGTGCCTTTGAAGACAACAAAAAAAACACATGAAACAAATGAACAACATAAAAAATTTATTAACAAATATCGAAAAAAACAATTTAAAATTTATTCTCCTTCTTCTCCTTCTTCTCCCCCTCCTTCTCCTCCTCCTCTTCCTCCTCCTTCTCCTCCTCCTCCTCCTCTTCCTCCTCCTCCTCCTCCATCCGTACAGACGCATCTGCCACTTCTGCACAAACGTAGACAAAAATACAAACACATTAAATGTGACATTGCCTTTTTTTCAAATTATTTGATAACACAATCAAACACAAAATATATTGACACTTTTTCTGGGGTGCAGCTCAAAAACAAATCAGATTAACACTGTAATATTATTACACAACCATAACGTTAGTTATATCTTTGACAACATGCAAACTAAAACTAAACATCAACTTACTAAACATCTATTTACTTACCGTCGCGCTCGAAGCAGGCCGAGGCCTGCGCCACCTCTGACTCCAGGAGGGAGCTCGCCAGTTTGGCCTTCGTGGCCTTGAGCTCCCTCTGGAGCAGCGACGCCTTGCGGTCCGCCGACCGCAACCGACGGACTTTCCGCACCAGGACCTCCATGGTCTGCGCATTGATGCGCAGGCTCTCCCTACGGAGGTCCTGGCGCGTCACCGCCGGATCTCCACATTTGTACTGTAAACAAAAGAATAAATGTACATATCAATCACATGAACAACTATTAGGCTTAAAATGCAAATTTCCTGCTTAAAAAGGTCAGAACAAATCATCATTACCACTCCTACATTAGTTAAAATTACCACAAATTAAATAGTGACATTCTTATACATGTGACATAAACGTATAAAAGACGAGTAATAACAACACAAATACCACTACATGTAATACTTACTGTGAAAAGTTGGAGGGCCTGCCTCACGGCCTCCACCTCTGGGTCATTTATTGTTGGGAATTTTGTGGGGCTGTCCATTTTCTGAAGAACAAAATTACACAGTACACAGTCAATCAACTAAACACAACCTTCAGCCAGGTCAGCCATCAGGAATTATGGGCAGGGAGACAGACTTTCCAAATTGGGCTAATGCTACTATTCCATCATACACTGATCTTAATTATTGTGTATTTGAATGAGTTTGCCTGCCTGATTTTAAACATGTAGCTAGTGAATTCTTGTAAAGTAGAATCAGGCTTCTAGTGTGTTATAGCCCACACAGTCTGTAATAGTTATTAATATTTAAAACCACGTCTATTCCTGACAGATCAGAACTTTTCTAATTTAGAGTCATAGACTTTATTTATTTTCTATTTATTGACACCTTCACTGTGGTTTATCAAGACATGCCACAATGATGGTTGCACTTTAGCTAGCTAATCCTAAAAGTGCAATGTCATCCTTTGTCATAATGGCATTATAGCAGATGAATAGATGTCTGACCCACGGTGAAATATAGTCTGGTCCGTGGGATAAAACACAGGACCGCGTGTAAAAACACACGCTATAAAACACTATAGAAAAAAATTGCTAGCTAGCTAGCTAACTAGCTAGCTAACTAGTGTGTTTTTCACAGGACCTTATGTAAAAAACCCACTAGTTAGCTAGCACGGTGCTTCGTGTGTTGTTAGCATCTGTGCTACGTTAGCATCTGTGCTACGTTAGCATCTGTGCTACGTTAGCATCTGTGTTGTTGACTGTGAAGGCCTGTTTGTGTATATTTGCTTTTTTTAAGCTGGTGCTAGCGTGCTAGCTAGTGTGTTTTTCGCAGGACCGCATGTAAAAAAAACACTAGCTAGCTAGCTAGCTAGTTAATCCTAAAAGTGCAATGTCATTTGACCAAATTCCCCATTATCTGTATGTGCATCCCTAATAAATGCATTCCCGAAACTGGCAGTAACACAGTGGGAAAACAAAGCCACAATCTCTTAACAACAACAACAAACACATAATAAAAATATAAACTAGTATAAAAACAATATACTCACGAATTCTGTGAAGCTCCTTCTCCTGCAGTCCGTCATCTGCTATGATCTGTCTGGACATAACTCGCCACACCCAACCTTGACTGACGTCAGCTGCAGCGCCCCTTGTGGATTGCAGTCGATATGACTGATATTGCTGTTTTGAACAACTATTTGATTAAGTCTATATAAATATGTATTTCATTTAAAAAAAATAATCTGATCTGTCATGTTTGTTTTGTATCATAATGTCATTGGTGTCACTGCAGTGTAATTGCATAGCTAACTTGCATCTTTATATCCTGAAATCAACTGTATTTCTTTCTGGATGATGCATCATTTTTGGCTGTTGTATCAGTTTTCATCAGTTACCATAACTATCTATAACGGAGCTTATAGCACATTTATGTTTAGTTTAACTTTCATATATTACACATCCTACAACCACCAGCAATCTACAGTTGTAAACTTCAGGGTTACTAACCAATTCCAAAGTTGAGCCTATCTGACCATCTGAGTGCTTAAGATTCTGTAGAAAGTCTGTGTTGTGCCACGCCCCCTTTCATAACTCATGAACGGTTAATCCTACAGTCTTCTGGGAGGTGTCATATCACTCAGCAGAGAGTCCCTGTTTCATTGGTGAAGGTTATCACCGCTCCCGAATTATGAAGGGGGGCGGGGCTAATGTGTAGGGGGCAGGCATAACATTCACCAATGAAACAGGAACTCTCTGCTGAGTTATATGACACTTCCCACAAGACTCTACGACAAACGGATCATGAGTTATGAAAAGGGGCGGGGCTAATGTGTAGGGGGCGGGCATAACCTTAACCAATGAAACAGGAACTCTCTGCTGAGTGATATGACACTTCCCACAAGACTCTACTACAAATGGATCATGAGTTATGAAAGGGGGCGGGGCTAATGTGTAGGGGGCGGGCATAACATTTACCAATGAAACAGGCACTCTCTGCTGAGTGATATGACACCTCCCGCAAGACTCTACGACAAACGGTTCATGAGTTATGGAAGGGGGCGGGGCTAATGTGTAGGGGGCGGGGCTACCCTTAACAAATAAAACAGGAACTCTCTGCTGAGTGATATGACACATCCCACAAGACTCTACGACAAACGGATCATGAGTTATGAAAGGGGGCGGGGCTAATGTGTAGGGGGCGGGGATAACTTTCACCAATGAAACAGGCACTCTCTGCTGAGTGATATGACACCTCCCACAAGACTCTACGACAAACAGTTCATGAGTTATGAAAGGGGGCGGGGCTATGAGTATATTTTTCCATTTACATATAATCAGGACTGGACCCTTATCATACCTGAGAAATTTGGGGCAGATCGAACTATGTACAGTTGAGTTAGGGTTAACCCACTCTCTGCTGAGTGATATGACACATCCCACAAGACTCTACTATAAACGGTTCATGAGATATGAAAGGGGGCGGGGCTAACGTCTTGGGGCGGGGCTATGAGTATATTTTTTCATATACATGTCATCAGTACTGGAGCAACATCATACCTGAGAGATTTGGGGCAGATCGGACTATGTACAGTTGAGTTACAATAACTGGCGAATGGCTCAAAATGGCCGCCACGCCACGGTGCGCTCGTTAAGTGAACGCTCACCATTTTAATAACTTTTCATCCTCAAGGTCTTGAGATGGTCCTGACCAAATATCAACTCGATATGATCAAATCTGTAGGAGGAGTTCGTTAGAGTACGCGGCCAATAAAACGCAAAAATTGGGAAAATCGTACATAAAATCCAATATGGCCGACTTCTGGGTGGGCGGGGCTAATGAAACCCAATGAGGAATATGTTTCAAATGATAATTTGGGGCAGATCGAACTCTGTACAGTTGAGTTAGGGTTAACCCACTCTCTGCTGAGTGATATGACACATCCCACAAGACTCTACTATAAACGGTTCATGAGATATGAAAGGGGGCGGGGCTAACGTCTTGGGGCGGGGCTATGAGTATATTTTTTCATATACATGTCATCAGTACTGGAGCAACATCATACCTGAGAGATTTGGGGCAGATCGGACTATGTACAGTTGAGTTACAATAACTGGCGAATGGCTCAAAATGGCCGCCACGCCACGGTCCGCTCGTTAAGTGAACGCTCACCATTTTAATAACTTTTCATCCTCGAGGTCTTGAGATGGTCCTGACCAAATATCAACTCGATCTGATCAAATCTGTAGGAGGAGTTCGTTAAAGTACGCGGCCAATAAAACGCAAAAATGACATAAAAATCCAATATGGCCGACTTCTGGGTGGGCGGGGCTAATGAAACCCAATGAGGAATATGTTTCAAATGATGAGTGGGATATGCATACCAAATTTCATGAATATCGGATCAACTTTGACAAAGTTAAAATTTTAACGCGTTAGGGGGCGCTATAGAGCCGAATAAAAACACACTGGGCCTAATGGCTATGCAGTTACATAAAGTTCACAGGTGTCTATCATTTTGCCAAATTTTATGAGATTCCGAGTACCTAAAGGTATGTTCAAAATCTGAAAGACATAAGGGGGCGCTAGAGAGCCAACATGCCACGCCCAAGCAAAATTTCACCACTAAAATTAAGTAATTACTAGTTTGGATGTGTGTGTAAAGTTTCATAAATTTTTGTGCATCCTAAAGTCTTCAAATATGCGTTCGTAAATTCTAAAATCACGCAGGAAGTCCAACATGGCTGACTTCCTGTTTGCCGGAGAAATCTCAAAATCATTTAATCCAGGTATGAGGGCGTGAGCAATGACATACTTGAATTTCGTGAAGATCGAAGAAACTTTCTCGGAAAAACTGCGTACGTTAGGGGGCGCTATGGAGCCCCCTGGAGACACCCGAGCCCAGTCACTCCAGAACATTGAATTTCCCACCAGTTCTGACGCATACTCCACTTTTCGTGAGTTTTGGGGATGGCTAAGGTCGTCAAAAACGCGTTCTTGCAGCGGAAAAAGAATAATAATCTGCAGAAAAACAATAGGTTCCTTGCACTTCGTGCCAGGACACCGTTGGGTCCTGGCACTTTCGTGCTCGGGCCCTAATAATCTGCAGAAAAACAATAGGTTCCTTGCACTTCGTGCCAGGACACCGTTGGGTCCTGGCACTTTCGTGCTCGGGCCCTAATAATACTGACAAAAACAATAGGTTCCTTGCACTTCGTGCCAGGACACCGTTGGGTCCTGGCACTTTCGTGCTCGGGCCCTAATAATAATAATCTGCAGAAAAACAATAGGTTCCTTGCACTTCGTGCCAGGACACCGTTGGGTCCTGGCACTTTCGTGCTCGGGCCCTAATAATACTGACAAAAACAATAGGTTCCTTGCACTTCGTGCCAGGACACCGTTGGGTCCTGGCACTTTCGTGCTCGGGCCCTAATAATAATAATAATAATCTGCAGAAAAACAATAGGTTCCTTGCACTTCGTGCCAGGACACCGTTGGGTCCTGGCACTTTCGTGCTCGGGCCCTAATAATAATAATAATAATCTGCAGAAAAACAATAGGTTCCTTGCACTTCGTGCCAGGACACCGTTGGGTCCTGGCACTTTCGTGCTCGGGCCCTAATAATAAATCGGAGCAAACTTAGAAGGGTTATGCCCCTTCGGGGCTATAACCCTAATTAAAGCCGCAAGCGGCATTTCGCGGGTTATAGCCTTTCGCGCTCAAAGCGCCCCCCTAGTCGCCGATTTGAATGAAACTTTCAGCGGATGTTTCAGCTGCTCTTGTGAACGTTTGCTGCAAGTTTGGAGACGATGGGCCAAAGGCTTGGGAAGTTAGGTCTATTGATGTGCTGAGCCCGCCCCTTAAAAATGAATTGGTCAATAACTTCACAACACAATGACATATCAACAAGCTTTATGCAACTTTTGATGAGCCTGGTCCAATAATGATTCGCAGAAAATATGCCAGCAATCAGACCTACGGTTTAGGAGGAGATGTCAAAAATGTGTTTTTCAAAGAATTCAACATGGCGGAAAATCTAGTCAGTGGACTTTCGTGGTCCAAGAGACTTTTTTGTAGATCACATTCAGCAGCACATGTCTGTCAAATTTCTAATCGATGGGACTTATGGTGTGAGGGGGCTGGCCGTGAAAAATTTTATAGCGCCACCATGTGGCCAATTGTTTTCATATTTTATGTGAAGCATTATGACATCATGTACAGTTATGGTACCAAGTTTCATGTCTCTAGCTCGTTCCAGCTCACAGCAAATTGAGCAAAGGCATAATTTAGCATAAAATGCTGAATAGGCCACGCCTATATCACACTTCAGGTCTGTGTTAATACTTGCCCCCAGAGTATATGCACCAAATTTGATCAAATTCTGTCCACCGGATCTTGCGATATAAGTTTTTGACAGTTTTGGTGCCCCCTATGGGTCAAGCGGAAAATGCTTTGGTACGCCTATTCCCAAACACGTACTGAAGATATCTACCAAGATTTGTGATGATTTGACTAATGGTCAATGAATTATGGCCAATTTCCTGCTAAGCTCCGACCATTGAAAAGTTTGTTGGTCAACAGATTCATAACGCAATGAGGTATCAACACGCTTTATGCAACATTAGATGACATTAGTCCAATAATGATCCTCAGAAAATTTGGTAGAAATCGGACCAACGGTTTAGGAGGAGATGTCAAAAATGTGTTTTTCAAAAAATCCAATATGGCGGAAAATCTAGTTAGGCGGACTTTAGTGGTCCCAGAGGCTTTATTGTAGATCAGACGGAGCTGCACATGTGTGTCAAGTTTCAAGTCAATCGGACTTACGGTGTGCGGGGCGTGGCCTTGCCAAAATCGCATGTTTGGGCGTTAATTACAGCGCCACCATGTGGTCGATTGGGGTCATAGTTCTTGAGAAGCAGCTGCACATCATTTCCAGTTAGTGTGCCAAGTTTCATGTTTCTCGCTCATTCCAGCTCACGGCAAATTGCGCCTATTCGGCAGACAACGAATAATAATAATAATTAAAGCTGCAAGCAGCGATGATCGGGCCCTCGCCCACGCGCGCACGTCGGGGGAATGCGCACGTCGGGGCACGTACATGTCTTCAGGGCAAGACTCTTATAAAACATGTCAAATTTGGGGAAGATTGTATAGCCAATTTACAACAACTTCCTGTTTCCTGTAGGGGGCGCTATGACTATCACGCATAATACCACATATATGTCTTCAGGCCTGGTCCATTATCCAGCTTGTGAAGTTTGGAGCAGATTGGACTATGTAAAGTCAAGTAACAACAGCCTCCTGTTTTTTGGCGAAGAAGCTTTTTCGCCGCCACGCCACGGCAACATGGTTCGATAACTTTTTGATCTTTTGATAAGTTTTCATCCCAAAGGTCTTAAGATACTGCTGACCAAGTTTCAGGTAGATGTGATTAATTTCTGAGGCAGAGTACGTCAACATGTAAAACATGATATTTCCTGTTACCACTAGGTGGCGCTATGACTGCGAGTAAAAATTTGCATATGGATGTTGTCAGACATGGACCTTTATCAGGCATGAGAAATTTGGAGCATATAGGTTAATGTACGACAAAGTTACAACAACTTCCACAGGCTGGATTCGAACCAGGGTCCACCGCGTTCAAGGCGCTCGCTCTACCGACTGAGCTAAAGCTGAGCTAACCAGCCGCCGAATGAAAATTTTTCTTTCATCATTGGAGGTTACAAGATTTGTATTTCTTCATATGTTCTTAGTATTTTTCTCACGGATTAACCCACAAGAAAAGATTATATTCATTTTAAATTGTATTTTTATGTAGAGTTTTTCCCAGGCAGTGTTTTGTTTCATTGTTTCACCAAATTTCATAAATTTAGGAGAGGGTTACAACCATTTCCGGTTTCCTGTAGGGGGCGCTATGACTATCACGCATAATACCACATATATGTCTTCAGGCCTGGTCCATTATCCAGCTTGTGAAGTTTGGAGCAGATTGGACTATGTACGACAAAGTTACAACAACTTCCTGTTTTTTGGCGAAGAAGCTTTTTCGCCGCCACGCCACGGCAACATGGTTCGATAACTTTTTGATATTTTGATAAGTTTTCATCCCAAAGGTCTTAAGATACTACTGACCAAGTTTCAGGTAGATCTGATTAATTTCTGAGGCAGTGTACATCAATGTGTTATACATGATATTTCCTGTTACCACTAGGTGGCGCTATGACTGTGAGTCAAAATTTGCATATGGATGTTGTCAGACATGGACCTTTATCAGGCATGAGAAATTTGGAGCATATAGGTTAATGTACGACAAAGTTACAACAACTTCCTGTTTCTTGGCGAAAGGCGCTTATTCGCCGCCACGCCACGGCAACATAGTTCGATAACTTTTTGATCTTTGAACAACTTTTCATCCCAAAGGTCTTAAGATACTACTGACCAAATTTGAAGTTGATCGGGTTAAATCTCAAGGAGGAGTTCGTTAAAGTACAGTGCCTGGAAATGGTAAAAAACGCCATAAAATCCAATATGGCCGACTTC
The DNA here is from genome assembly GCF_043250625.1 of Sebastes fasciatus. Lineage (NCBI taxonomy): Eukaryota > Metazoa > Chordata > Actinopteri > Perciformes > Sebastidae > Sebastes > Sebastes fasciatus. The sequence goes on from NC_133805.1 coordinate 36,166,963, forward strand.
CGGTTGGGTTTACGGTATACCTCCAAGAGGGTTTTATTTACGTCTCGTCATGGTACATCAACCTACCAAATTTCGTAAATTTAGGGGAAACGTGTCGTCGGGGCTAATCAATAGGGGGCGCTAGCGAGCCAATTTGCCACACCCAAGCACGAAACCCATATCAGATATTTATTTCACGCACGTCTGACACGTGTGCAAAATTTCAAAACGCGTTCATTATCCCAAGCACCTCATTTTTAGGCGCAAAGACAAGGAATAATAATAATAAGAATAAGAATAATAATCATTTGAAATACAATAGGTCCTCGGACCGACTTTGTCGGTGCTCGGGCCCTAATAATAAATCGGAGCAAACTTAGAAGGGTTATGCCCCTTCGGGGCTATAACCCTAATAATATCAAATTCACGCAAACTCAATAGGGTTATGCCCCTTCGGGGCTATAACCCTAATTAAAGCCGCAAGCGGCATTTCGCGGGTTATAGCCTTTCGCGCTCAAAGCGCCCCCCTAGTCGCCGATTTGAATGAAACTTTCAGCGGATGTTTCAGCTGCTCTTGTGAACATATGCTGCAAGTTTGGAGACGATGGGCCAAAGGCTTGGGAAGTTAGGTCTATTGATGTGCTGAGCCCGCCCCTTAAAAATGAATTGGTCAATAACTTCACAACACAATGACATATCAACAAGCTTTATGCAACTTTTGATGAGCCTGGTCCAATAATGATTCGCAGAAAATATACCAGCAATCAGACCTACGGTTTAGGAGGAGATGTCAAAAATGTGTTTTTCAAAGAATTCAACATGGCGGAAAATCTAGTCAGTGGACTTTCGTGGTCCAAGAGACTTTTTTGTAGATCACATTCAGCAGCACATGTCTGTCAAATTTCTAATCGATGGGACTTATGGTGTGAGGGGGCTGGCCGTGAAAAATTTTATAGCGCCACCATGTGGCCAATTGTTTTCATATTTTATGTGAAGCATTATGACATCATGTACAGTTATGGTACCAAGTTTCATGTCTCTAGCTCGTTCCAGCTCACAGCAAATTGAGCAAAGGCATAATTTAGCATAAAATGCTGAATAGGCCACGCCCACATGCACCGATCAATATCACACTTCAGGTCTGTGTTAATACTTGCCCCCAGAGTATATGCACCAAATTTGATAAAATTCTGTCCACCGGATCTTGCGATATAAGTTTTTGACAGTTTTGGCGCCCCCTATGGGTCAAGCGGAAAATGCTTTGGTACGCCTATTCCCAAACACGTACTGAAGATATCTACCAAGATTTGTGATGATTTGACTAATGGTCCATGAATTATGGCCAATTTCCTGCTAAGCTCCGACCATTGAAAAGTTTGTTGGTCAACAGTTTCATAACGCAATGAGGTATCAACACGCTTTATGCAACGTTAGATGACATTAGTCCAATGATGATCCACAAAAAATTTGGTAGAAATCGGACCAACGGTTTAGGAGGAGATGTCAAAAATGTGTTTTTCAAAAAATCCAATATGGCGGAAAATAATGCCAGGCGGACTTTAGTGGTCCCAGAGGCTTTATTGTAGATCACACGGAGCTGCACATGTGTGTCAAGTTTCAAATCAATCGGACTTACGGTGTGCGGGGCGTGGCCTTGCAAACATCGCATGTTTGGGCGTTAATTACAGCGCCACCATGTGGTCGATTGGGGTCATAGTTCTTGAGAAGCACATGCACATCATTTGCAGTTATCGTGCAAAGTTTCGTTTTTCTCGCTCATTCCAGCTCACGGCAAATTGAGCCGCGGCATAAGACAACAAATAATAATAATAATTAAAGCTGCAAGCAGCGATGATCGGGCCCTCGCCCATGCGCGCACGTCGGGGGAATGCGCACGTCGGGGCACGTACATGCCTTCAGGGCAAATTTGGGGAAGATTGGACAATGTATAGTCAATTTACAACAACTTCCTGTTTCCTGTAGGGGGCGCTATGACTATCACGCATAATACCACATATATGTCTTCAGGCCTGGTCCATTATCCAGCTTGTGAAGTTTGGAGCAGATTGGACTATGTAAAGTCAGGTAACAACAGCCTCCTGTTTTTTGGCGAAGAAGCTTTTTCGCCGCCACGCCACGGCAACACGGTTCGATAACTTTTTGATCTTTTAATATCAAATCTAATATGTGTCCTTGTCGTGATGTGTTTTTACTATACATATTACAATTAACGTCATGACATTAACTTTTATATAACTTTACATTGTATATATTATATATATATATATATATATATATATATATGGAAAAGTTAGAAGGAAAAGTTTTAAAGTTATTATTTTTTGGGGTGATTTTTTAAGTATTTTATTGATAGGACAGTGGATAGAGTGTTGGAAAGGGGGAGAGAGAGAAATGACATGAGGAAAGGACCACAGGCTGGATTCGAACCAGGGTCCACCGCGTTCAAGGCGCTCGCTCTACCGACTGAGCTAAAGCTGAGCTAACCAGCCGCCGAAGGAAAAGTTTTCTTTCATCATTGGAGGTGACAAGATTTGTATTTCTTCATATGTTCTTAGTATTTTTCTCACGGATTAACCCACAAGAAAAGATTATATTCATTTTAAATTGTATTTTTATGTAGAGTTTTTCCCAGGCAGTGTTTTGTTTCATTGTTTCACCAAATTTCATAAATTTAGGAGCGGGTTACAACCATTTCCGGTTTCCTGTAGGGGGCGCTATGACTATCACGCATAATACCACATATATGTCTTCAGGCCTGGTCCATTATCCAGCTTGTGAAGTTTGGAGCAGATTGGACTATGTACGACAAAGTTACAACAACTTCCACAGGCTGGATTCGAACTGGGGTCCACCGCGTTCAAGGCGCTCGCTCTACCGACTGAGCTAAAGCTGAGCTAACCAGCCGCCGAATGAAAATTTTTCTTTCATCATTGGAGGTTACAAGATTTGTATTTCTTCATATGTTCTTAGTATTTTTCTCACGGATTAACCCACAAGAAAAGATTATATTCATTTTAAATTGTATTTTTATGTAGAGTTTTTCCCAGGCAGTGTTTTGTTTCATTGTTTCACCAAATTTCATAAATTTAGGAGAGGGTTACAACCATTTCCGGTTTCCTGTAGGGGGCGCTATGACTATCACGCATAATACCACATATATGTCTTCAGGCCTGGTCCATTATCCAGCTTGTGAAGTTTGGAGCAGATTGGACTATGTACGACAAAGTTACAACAACTTCCTGTTTTTTGGCGAAGAAGCTTTTTCGCCGCCACGCCACGGCAACATGGTTCGATAACTTTTTGATATTTTGATAAGTTTTCATCCCAAAGGTCTTAAGATACTACTGACCAAGTTTCAGGTAGATCTGATTAATTTCTGAGGCAGTGTACATCAATGTGTTATACATGATATTTCCTGTTACCACTAGGTGGCGCTATGACTGTGAGTCAAAATTTGCATATGGATGTTGTCAGACATGGACCTTTATCAGGCATGAGAAATTTGGAGCATATAGGTTAATGTACGACAAAGTTACAACAACTTCCTGTTTCTTGGCGAAAGGCGCTTATTCGCCGCCACGCCACGGCAACATAGTTCGATAACTTTTTGATCTTTGAACAACTTTTCATCCCAAAGGTCTTAAGATACTACTGACCAAATTTGAAGTTGATCGGGTTAAATCTCAAGGAGGAGTTCGTTAAAGTACAGTGCCTGGAAATGGTAAAAAACGCCATAAAATCCAATATGGCCGACTTCCGGTTGGGTTTACGGTATACCTCCAAGAGGGTTTTATTTACGTCTCGTCATGGTACATCAACCTACCAAATTTCGTAAATTTAGGGGAAACGTGTCGTCGGGGCTAATCAATAGGGGGCGCTAGCGAGCCAATTTGCCACACCCAAGCACGAAACCCATATCAGATATTTATTTCACGCACGTCTGACACGTGTGCAAAATTTCAAAACGCGTTCATTATCCCAAGCACCTCATTTTTAGGCGCAAAGACAAGGAATAATAATAATAAGAATAAGAATAATAATCATTTGAAATACAATAGGTCCTCGGACCGACTTTGTCGGTGCTCGGGCCCTAATAATAAATCGGAGCAAACTTAGAAGGGTTATGCCCCTTCGGGGCTATAACCCTAATAATATCAAATTCACGCAAACTCAATAGGGTTATGCCCCTTCGGGGCTATAACCCTAATTAAAGCCGCAAGCGGCATTTCGCGGGTTATAGCCTTTCGCGCTCAAAGCGCCCCCCTAGTCGCCGATTTGAATGAAACTTTCAGCGGATGTTTCAGCTGCTCTTGTGAACATATGCTGCAAGTTTGGAGACGATGGGCCAAAGGCTTGGGAAGTTAGGTCTATTGATGTGCTGAGCCCGCCCCTTAAAAATGAATTGGTCAATAACTTCACAACACAATGACATATCAACAAGCTTTATGCAACTTTTGATGAGCCTGGTCCAATAATGATTCGCAGAAAATATACCAGCAATCAGACCTACGGTTTAGGAGGAGATGTCAAAAATGTGTTTTTCAAAGAATTCAACATGGCGGAAAATCTAGTCAGTGGACTTTCGTGGTCCAAGAGACTTTTTTGTAGATCACATTCAGCAGCACATGTCTGTCAAATTTCTAATCGATGGGACTTATGGTGTGAGGGGGCTGGCCGTGAAAAATTTTATAGCGCCACCATGTGGCCAATTGTTTTCATATTTTATGTGAAGCATTATGACATCATGTACAGTTATGGTACCAAGTTTCATGTCTCTAGCTCGTTCCAGCTCACAGCAAATTGAGCAAAGGCATAATTTAGCATAAAATGCTGAATAGGCCACGCCCACATGCACCGATCAATATCACACTTCAGGTCTGTGTTAATACTTGCCCCCAGAGTATATGCACCAAATTTGATAAAATTCTGTCCACCGGATCTTGCGATATAAGTTTTTGACAGTTTTGGCGCCCCCTATGGGTCAAGCGGAAAATGCTTTGGTACGCCTATTCCCAAACACGTACTGAAGATATCTACCAAGATTTGTGATGATTTGACTAATGGTCCATGAATTATGGCCAATTTCCTGCTAAGCTCCGACCATTGAAAAGTTTGTTGGTCAACAGTTTCATAACGCAATGAGGTATCAACACGCTTTATGCAACGTTAGATGACATTAGTCCAATGATGATCCACAAAAAATTTGGTAGAAATCGGACCAACGGTTTAGGAGGAGATGTCAAAAATGTGTTTTTCAAAAAATCCAATATGGCGGAAAATAATGCCAGGCGGACTTTAGTGGTCCCAGAGGCTTTATTGTAGATCACACGGAGCTGCACATGTGTGTCAAGTTTCAAGTCAATCGGACTTACGGTGTGCGGGGCGTGGCCTTGCAAACATCGCATGTTTGGGCGTTAATTACAGCGCCACCATGTGGTCGATTGGGGTCATAGTTCTTGAGAAGCACATGCACATCATTTGCAGTTATCGTGCAAAGTTTCGTTTTTCTCGCTCATTCCAGCTCACGGCAAATTGAGCCGCGGCATAAGACAACAAATAATAATAATAATTAAAGCTGCAAGCAGCGATGATCGGGCCCTCGCCCATGCGCGCACGTCGGGGGAATGCGCACGTCGGGGCACGTACATGCCTTCAGGGCAAATTTGGGGAAGATTGGACAATGTATAGTCAATTTACAACAACTTCCTGTTTCCTGTAGGGGGCGCTATGACTATCACGCATAATACCACATATATGTCTTCAGGCCTGGTCCATTATCCAGCTTGTGAAGTTTGGAGCAGATTGGACTATGTAAAGTCAGGTAACAACAGCCTCCTGTTTTTTGGCGAAGAAGCTTTTTCGCCGCCACGCCACGGCAACACGGTTCGATAACTTTTTGATCTTTTAATATCAAATCTAATATGTGTCCTTGTCGTGATGTGTTTTTACTATACATATTACAATTAACGTCATGACATTAACTTTTATATAACTTTACATTGTATATATTATATATATATATATATATATATATATATATATATATATATATGGAAAAGTTAGAAGGAAAAGTTTTAAAGTTATTATTTTTTGGGGTGATTTTTTAAGTATTTTATTGATAGGACAGTGGATAGAGTGTTGGAAAGGGGGAGAGAGAGAAATGACATGAGGAAAGGACCACAGGCTGGATTCGAACCAGGGTCCACCGCGTTCAAGGCGCTCGCTCTACCGACTGAGCTAAAGCTGAGCTAACCAGCCGCCGAAGGAAAAGTTTTCTTTCATCATTGGAGGTGACAAGATTTGTATTTCTTCATATGTTCTTAGTATTTTTCTCACGGATTAACCCACAAGAAAAGATTATATTCATTTTAAATTGTATTTTTATGTAGAGTTTTTCCCAGGCAGTGTTTTGTTTCATTGTTTCACCAAATTTCATAAATTTAGGAGCGGGTTACAACCATTTCCGGTTTCCTGTAGGGGGCGCTATGACTATCACGCATAATACCACATATATGTCTTCAGGCCTGGTCCATTATCCAGCTTGTGAAGTTTGGAGCAGATTGGACTATGTACGACAAAGTTACAACAACTTCCTGTATTTTGGCGAAGAAGCTTTTTCGCCGCCACGCCACGGCAACACGGTTCGATAACTTTTTGATCTTTTGATAAGTTTTCATCCCAAAGGTCTTAAGATACTACTGACCAAGTTTCAGGTAGATCTGATTAATTTCTGAGGCAGTGTACATCAATGTGTAAAACATGATATTTCCTGTTACCACTAGGTGGCGCTATGACTGCGAGTCAAAATTTGCATATGGATGTTGTCAGACATGGACCTTTATCAGGCATGAGAAATTTGGAGCATATAGGTTAATGTACGCCAAAGTTACAACAACTTCCTGTTTCTTGGCGAAAGGCGCTTATTCGCCGCCACGCCACGGCAACATAGTTCGATAACTTTTTGATCTTTGAGCAATTTTTCATCCCAAAGGTCTTAAGATACTACTGACCAAATTTGAAGTGGATCGGGTTAAATCTCTAGGAGGAGTTCGTTAAAGTACAGCTCCTGGATATGGAGAAAAACGCCATAAAATCCAATATGGCCGACTTCCGGTTGGGTTTACGGTATACCTCCAAGAGGGTTTTATTTACGTCTCGTCATGGTACATATACCTACCAAATTTCGTAAATTTAGGGGAAACGTGTCGTCGGGGCTACTCAATAGGGGGCGCTAGCGAGCCAATTTGCCACACCCGAGCACGAAACCCATATCAGATATTTATTTCACGCACGTCTGACACGTGTGCAAAATTTCAAAACGCGTTCATTATCCCAAGCACCTCATTTTTAGGCGCAAAGACATAATAGAATAATAATAATAAGAAGAATAAGAATAAGAATAATAATCATTTGAAATACAATAGGTCCTCGGACCGACTTTGTCGGTGCTCGGGCCCTAATAATAATATCAAATTCACGCAAACTCAATAGGGTTATGCCCCTTCGGGGCTATAACCCTAATAATAACAAACCGACGCAAACTCAATAGGGTTATGCCCCTTTGGGGCTATAACCCTAATAATATCAAATTCACGCAAACTCAATAGGGTTATGCCCCTTCGGGGCTATAACCCTAATTAAAGCCGCGAGCGGCATTTCACGGGTTATAGCCTTTCGCGCTCAAAGCGCCCCCCTAGCCGCCGATTTCAATGAAACTTTCAGCGGATGTTTCAGCTTCTCTTGTGAACATATGCTGCAAATTTGGAGACGATGGGCCAAAGGCTTGTGAAGTTAGGTCTATTGATGTGCTGAGCCCGCCCCTTAAAAATGAATTGGTCAATAACTTCACAACACAATGACATATCAACAAGCTTTATGCAACTTTTGATGAGCCTGGTCCAGTACTATTGTCATGACAGACAGAGCTTTATTCTGTCTAGCTGGCATTAATGTCATAATCGCTGGTTGAAAAATCAGCATTATCATGATGTAGAACTACTCGGCTACTGCCTTCCTAGTGGAGTGAAGGGATCAGGTGGAAGTGTCATGTGTGTTGAAAGGAGTAGCCACATAGTGCTTCTCACCTGCCGACATAAAGAAACAGCCCATAGTAAGAGTGTGAGAGAGAAAATTGTCAATTATGTGAGAGTTCTGTATAACATCTGTAGAGACCCTCCCTGTTGTATAACATCTGTAGAGACCCTCCCTGTAATTTATCACACACTTTTAGGATAAAAGACATTCATGTGTTAATGAAAAGAACAAAACAAAAAAATATCTATTTATGTATTTATTTGTGTATTTATTTAGCCTATTTATCTTCTACTGTTACTTTGATCCTGTGCTTAAATAATGTTACACTTTTATAGAATGACCAAACTATCTTCTTGGCTTTTATTTTGACATGTTTGCCTTCACTTCCTGGTCACGTGACTGCCGTTCTCCGCTCTGCGATTCAAAACAGAAAATGACAGAAAGAAACTTGAAGAAACTAAATCGGATCGTTTTTTTAATTAGTTTTTTTCGTTTTTCGTTTGGAAACAAAAAACAAACAGAGCACCACGTGATTTCATTTTTCGTTTGTGGTTTAAAACGAAAAAACTAAAAACCCACGTGACTTCCGTTCTTCAATTAAAAACGAATAATGAGAAAAGGAATTCGCAAAAACAAAAAACGGCCCGGTTTGGGTTCGTTTTTCATTTTTTGATTCAGAAAACAAAAACGAGAAAACGGACGTTTTCTCGTTTTTGGTTTAAAACGAAAAAATTAAAAAACGTTTTTTCCTTTCTGAATTCAAAAGGAAAAACGGATTATCCGATGATACCCAGACCCCACGGCATGACTTTTTATTTGTTTTTGACATGACTTGTATTTTATAATTTTCGACATTTCGACGGCATGACTCTTTATTTGTTTTTGACATGACTTGTATTCCATGAATTTCGAAACATTAGTTTTTAATTGTTTTTGAAATGACTTTTTTATAATTTTCGACATGACTTTTTATTTGTTTTTGACATGATCGCATCGCAGCATGACTCTTTATTTGTTTTTGACATGACTTGTATTTTATGATTTATGACATGCCGCGGCATGACTTTTTATTTGTTTTTGACATGACTTGTATTTTATGATTTTCGACATTTCGACGGCATGACTTTTTATTTGTTTTTGACGTGAATATATTTTTTTTATTTTCGACATGATAGCAGCATGACTATTTGTTTTTGACATGACTTGTATTTCATGATTTTCGACATTTCGACGGCATGACTTTTTATTTGTTTTTGACATGACTTGTAATTTATGATTTTCGACATTTCGACGGCATGACTTTTATTTGTTTTTGACATGACTATTGTTTTTTTTATGTTCGACTTGCCGGGTAATGACTTTTTATTTGTTTTTGACATGACTTGTATTTTATGATTTTCGACATTTCGACGGCATGTCTTTTATTTGTTTTTGACATGACTATTGTTTTTTTTATGTTCGACTTGCATGACTTTTTATTTCTTTTTGACATGACTTGTATTTTATGATTTTCGACATGCTGCAGCATGACTTTTTATTTCTTTTTGAAATGACTTTTTTATAATTTTCGACATGACTTTTTATTTGTTTTTGACATGATCGCATCGCAGCATGACTCTTTATTTGTTTTTGACATGACTTGTATTTTATGATTTATGACATGCCGCGGCATGACTTTTTATTTATTTTCGACATGATAGCAGCATGACTTTTTATTTGTTTTTGACGTGACATGTCTTTTATTTGTTTTTGACATGACTATTGTTTTTTTTATGTTCGACTTGCAGCGGCATGACTTTTTATTTGTTTTTGACATGACTTGTATTTTATGATTTTCGACATTTCGACGGCATGACATTTTATTTGTTTTTGACGTGACTTGTATTTTATGATTTTCGACATTTCGACGGCATGACTCTTTATTTGTTTTTGACATGACTTGTATTTTTTTATTTTCGAAATACCGCGGCACGACTTTTTATTTTTTTTGACATGACTTGTATTTTATGATTTTCGACATGCCGCGGAATGACTTTTATTTGTTTTTGACATGACTATTGTTTTTTTTTATGTTCGACTTGCCGCGGCATGACTTTTTATTTGTTTTTGACGTGAATATTTTTTTTTTATTTTCGACATGATAGCAGCATGACTCTTTGTTTTTGACATGATTTGTATTTCATGATTTTCGACATTTCGACGGCATGACTTTTTATTTTTGCTTTTGACATGACTTGTATTTAATGATTTTCGACATGCCGCGGCATGTCTTTTATTTGTTTTTGACATGACTATTGTTTTTTTTATGTTCGACTTGCCGGGGCATGACTTTTTATTTGTTTTTGACATGACTTGTATTTTATGATTTTCGACATGCTGCAGCATGACTTTTTATTTGTTTTTGACATGACTTGTATTTTATTATTTTCGACATTTCGACGGCATGACTTTTTATTTGTTTTTGACATGACTTGTATTTTATGATTTTCGACATGCCGCTACATGACTTTTTATTCGTTTTTGACATGACTTGTATTTTATGATTTTCGACATGCCACGGCATGACTTTTTCTTTTTGTTTTCTACATGTCTTGTATTTTATGATTTTTGACATTCGGCATGACTTTTTATTTGTTTTTGAGATGACTTGTATTTTATGAGCATGACTTTTTATTTGTTTTTGACATGACTTGTATTTTATGAATTTCGACATGCGTCATGACTTTTTATTTGTTTTTGAGATGACTTGTATTTTATGAATTTATTTTTGACATGACTTGTACTTTATGATTTTCGACATTTCGACGGCATGACTTTTTATTTGTTTTTGACGTGAATATTTTTTTTTCATTTTCGACATGATCGCAGCATGACTCTTTATTTGTTTTTGACATTACTTGTATTTTAATATTTTTCGACATTTCGACGGCATGACTTTTTATTTGTTTTTGAGATGACTTTTATTTTATGATTTTCAAAATGCCGCGGCATGACTTTTTATTTGTTTTTGACATGACATATTTTATGATTTTCGACTTGCCGGGGCATGACTTTTTATCTGTTTTTGACATGACTTGTATTTTATGATTTTCGACATGCGGCATGACTTTTTATTTATTTTTGACATGACTTGTACTTTATGAATTTTGACATGCCGCAGCATTACTTTTTATTTGTTTTTGACATGACTTGTATTTTATGATTTTTGACATTCGGTATGACTTTTTATTCATTTTTGACGACTTGTATTTTATGATTTTCGACATGCCGTGGCATGACTTTTTAATTGTTTTTGACTTGACTTGTATTTTATAATTTTCGAAATGTTGCGACATGACTTTTTATTGGTTTTTGACATGACTTGTATTTTATGATTTTTGCATGACTTTTTATTTGTTTTTGACATGACTTGTATTTTATGATTTTCGACATTTCGACGGCATGACGACCAAATGCGTTTTTCAGCATCCCAGTCAACCCAGACAGCCAGTTTTGGTTCGCATTTTTCTTTTGAGAACAAAATGTACACATTTACGCGTCTTTGTCAAGAATCTTCTGAATCATCTTTAATGCAGCATTAAAGGAAAACCAGGGCACTCATACTGCCGGGGGGTAGCGCCCTCTTGCAGTATGTTGATGATTTGCTCTCCTACGAGAGAAGCTTGTTTACAGGACACAGTTGCCCTGCTCACACACCTAGCAGAAAATGGCCACAAAGCAAGCTTATCAAAACTGCAGCTTATTTCTGAGAAGGTTATCTTTTTGGGTCATGTGATCACTGCAGAGGGCAAAACCCTCTCGCCCAAACGAATTGAAGCCATTCAAACTATCCCAAAATCTGACACAAAAAAACAGGTAATGAGTTTTCTCGGCACAACATCCTATTGTAGGCAATGGATTCCAAATTATGCTGAAATTGAGGCAGCATTGGCAGCAATTGCCCATGGAAAAGGCCTCACTGCAAAATATAAGATTGTCTGGACACCTGAAGCAGAAAAAGCTTTTGTGGATCTGAAGCTAGCTCTAAATCTCCTTCAACATTGGACCTACCAGACTGCACCAGACCATTGACACAGGCTTTTGACGACCGGGGTGGGTACATGACATTAATACTAATGGCGGAGCATGGGGGACAACAGAGACCTGTTGCACAACTTCTCCGACAAACTGACCAAACCTGGAGAAAACAAATTGCCATCTTTTTATCTTTTTTATCTTTTTTATCTTTTTATCTTTTTATCTTTTCATCTTTTTAATTTAAATTTTTAATTTTCATTCCTCTTCATGCTGAAGAGAATCGATACCTTTGTTATTTTTCATTATCTTATATGTGTTACAGAGTACATCAGACTTGTTAAATTGATTATGCGTTATTCCTTGTGCTAATACTATGATTGCCTCTTATGCATACACTTATAAATATGCCACAGCTGGAGAAAGGCATTCCTGACCTTTTTCCACCTCCAGGGTGGACGCCACCATTTCATGAGGATATTGTTTGAGATAGGTTAATTCCTTCTTTCTCATATACTTAAATTGAAATCACATAGTATTTTCACACTTTGATTTTGTGTATTACAATGGTAATGGTAGTAATCAGATATGTTAATTATTAAAGTGAGCATAGAATGCTCAAAGGGAGGAATGTAATGGACATTTTCATATCTGAGTTGGCCAAAGTTAACCATGTATCTTCAGAAAATCTCAGGGCCTCACATTTAGCAGAACTTGTCACTATAAGCATTTAAACAGTGACCCGACAGTTTTATCTTCTGTGACTGTAAACAACAGAGGGCTGAAGTACTTGTTATGTCTTGTGATGCTCTGTTGTCTGTTCTGTGCTGACGTAAGGATAATGATTCACTTCACTATTTTTTCATGACTGCACGTATCTGTGTATTTTGTATTAGTATGTATAAAGGCCTGACTATTTTTGTGTTCAGGGCTCACTTGCCACAGCCCACTCAGGTGGCTGTGCTCGTGGGTCCATCTGCAGATGCTTTTCTTATTAATTATGCTTTTCTTATTAAATTTACTTGAAAGACAAGTTGTGACCTTGGTTTGTGTCTTGTTTTAACAGAAACTGCCACCACATGTCACTGACTAATTTACCACAACTTCCTGCTTCCTTTGCAGATGCAGTTAAAGGAAATGTTGTCACCAAAATAATCACATAATCATGTGGGACTCTTCTGTGAGCTTCTTGTTCTCAAAAAGCAGGTTTATCTTGGTGATGGAAGGCTCAGTTTCTGTGTTGGACTTTTCTTCCTGTTTTACTGAAACATTTTCAAAGTAGCAAACGCTCAGTGTGACTTAGTGTTCTTGAAACTTTTCATAGTTAAAAAGATCTCGTAAAGAAGATATGTTCTCAAGAAACTCGTCTAACTCTTACCCCCCGCTGTACAGCTGCAGTGACTGGATGTACGCGGCTGGGACGGATCACCCATCAGGCCCAGGAGGAGAAGAGACCAGGAGAGAGGAGCAGACAGGGCCAGTGGCCAAACGGCAGCGTTCAGACTTTGTGTTGCGTGGTTTACGTCGGTCGTGGACGCGTGTGCCGGAGTGGCAGTGGTTTCCTTTAAATGTCCCATATTCATCCCATATTGTGCTCATTTTCAGGTTCATAATTGTATTTTATGTTTCTACTAGAACATGTTTACATGCTGTAATGTTCAAAAAAACCTTTATGTTTCTCATATAGTCTGCCTGGATATACCTGTATATACTCTCTGTCTGAAATGCTCTGTTTAGCGCATTTCAATGGAATTGCGTTACTAGGCAACAGCTTGGGTCCATGTTTACTTCCTGTCAGCTGATGTCGTTCACATACACTGCAGCAGGAATTAAACTAGGACACATTTAGAATGCTTAGGTTTAAAACTGTGAAATGGTCTAAATATTGTAGATTTGTGACATCACAAATGGACAAAAATCCTGACAGCTTGTTTCAAAAGCACAGTTTCTGAATACTTCACAGTATTTATACAGCACTTAAACCTACTTTATGATATAAAAGACATGAAAATCTCACCTTTTACAATATGGGACATTTAAGTGAATGAACTGTGTTTATTGTTGTAGTGCTGGCTGTAGTTTACGGTAACACTTCCTGTTAGAAAGTAGATTTAAGTTGGTCGTTGACACGTTTTCTTTAATTGTTAATAAACTGTATACACACACACACACACACGCAGGCGCACGCACACACATACCCGTTTTTGCTCCACCGTAGGGACCAATGACTGGAAGCAGCCTGATGGAATCCACCCTTTCTGAAGGGTCTAGAGACATGATTTTAACTGCTAAAATCATGATAATTTTTGGTGAACACGAAAATGACTTGAAACATCAATAACCTCTCTGAAAAACTTAATACCTGAATTCTGTTCCCCCCCCTTGTTCCCCAAGGTGAACAAAATTCAGGTTATGTCTATTGGCATACAATCACCACCACTGTTAGCCACTGACAAGCATTTAATCTAACTAATGTTGGATTGAAACCTTAATATAAGTTTACGTAAACACTGAATCTAATGATCCATACTGCCAAATACCAGATTTTTCTTCAAAAGCAGATCATATTCTTATTCTAAAATATAATTTTGGGCAGACATTGTTACGATTCTGTTGGTTTTGGTTTTGTTGTTGTGTTGTTTGGTGTTTTGTTTTCCCCTTCCTGTTCTCTCTTTTTCTCCTGGCAGGGAATGTGTGTGGCAGGGGGGCGTGGCTGGCTCCTCCCAGGGCAGCAACGAGGTACACCGGGTCTTCACTCAGGTAATCAACCCCTCCATAAAAGCGTGGTCTGAACTCCACTACCTCGCCAGATAATTCCGTCTCGTTCGGTAGTTGCTCTGCATATCTTTCTCCAGTGTTTTTTCAGTCTACTATTCTTCCTAGTGTCTTTAGTATTCGTGTTACTTACCTTTGTTGTTTTTCCTGCACTCAGGTTCCTTTGTGCCTTGTTGCTGCTCTGCTTCCTTGTTCTCCGGTGGCTTGGAGATTCCATGTGCTCCAGTCTCATGTTCCTTCTCGCCTCGCCACGAGCCTGCCAGCTCCCTGCCACCCTGTCTACATTTTTGTTTCCTGGTTGGAAAATAAACTTTGTGTTCTTTTTTCACTTGCCTGAGTCCGTCTCTGCTTCTGGGGTCCAAACAACACTTAAACCTAACAAACATAAGATTAAACAGTTGATAAACATGATGGGTAGTGTTCCTTAGTGATGGCGAGATGAAGCCTCATGAAGCTTTGAAGCTTTCCAGCAAATTGGTTCGGAAAAGGGTTCATTGCTCGAGGCTTCATGTGCTCACGAAACCACCTGGTGGTCAAAGAGTGTAAAACAGGCAGATATGATCTTAACCACCTGATCTGTGATATACTGTATTTTGAGCCAGTAAAGGCTGTTGGAAATGACTATAAACAATAAAAAAAAATCCATTACCATGTAATCCATTTATATCTATATAATAATTAATATAATTTCTATGTTCTAGTAAGTATATTATGAGTGTATAACATACATGTATAATAAACTGTAATTGTTTTGTGACTAATGCATCTTATGTGTGTAAACTAATCCTTTGGTCAATAATTGTATTGTAGGGTAGTGTAATATAATATAATAATGGCAGGAGGGGTAATATTAGTGTTCTGTGTTACTTCTGGAAAGTGACATTGGTTTAACCAGGCAGAGGACAGTGAATGTGATTGTGTAACTTGGACAATGATGTACAGTACAGGGGAGACTTTATTCATTTTTATTTAGAAACAGAAGCTTCTCAACCGTGTTCGGGCTGTGGCGATTTCTTTTTTTCGATACAACTTCTCCCGCCTTTGAGAAGACTCTTTCACATGGTACTGATGAGGCTGGGGTGCACAGAAATACAACAGCAAGTTTATATAAATTTGGGTAGATACATTTTTGTCCTTCCTAGTACAAGAGAGGGTCCTCCATTCGTCCAATGTTTGGTTCCGACAGGAACCGCTGGACCTCCACAGTGGCATCTGCCGTCACATTCTGGACTCTCCTGGCATGCATGACACTCTCATCCAAGTGACGCCACAGTTTTTTACCTGAGAAGTACACACAGACCATGTTAGTGAGTGTAGTAATAATAAATATTGACCTCAAAACCAAATAAAAACTACCTCGGGCTGCAGGTTGAGCATTCTGTGATGTTGATGGCTGATCTGACTCTGGGGTTTGAGCAGATCTAATAACGGCTGCACACTCAGATGTTAGCCTTTTTATAGCCTCTGTGGCTTTGGTTGAGCTGAAAAACCCTATTACCTTAAACCTTGGGTCCAGTAAGGTTGCCAGTGACATGATGCTCATAGATTGAAATGTGTGTAGCCTCTCCCGCAGCTGCCTTATGAGGTGGTCCCCCATTTCCCTCGCCACTGCAGCTGCCGTGTTTGTAATGTCTTCCTGCAGCATCTGCTCCAACATTTTCAGCAGTGGAACCACCTTCGATCCGGAAACATTTTCCTCTGCTGACAGCTCCACAGTGGCATCATTAAATGATGACAGCAATGACAGGCACCCACTGACAGTGTTGTACTCCTCTGAGGTCAGTGAGGGGATGTCGGTTTGTAGACCGGCTAAAGCTGCCCCCACTGGCTCTCTGAGGTCCACCAGACGGTGCAGCATGTGGAAGGTGCTGTTCCATCGGGTTTCAACTTCTTGCAGAAGCTTCAGTTTTGGCCTCCCCATATCGTGTTGCACCTGTGCAAGCTTCTCCTTTAAAAAAATACAGATTAGCAATTAATTCCGTCACAGCAGCAGTAACACAAACAAAATATTAGCATTATCAAAAATTGTGATAAAGTCAAAGAACATACCTTAGCAGTGGTGCTACTTCTGAAGTATCCAACCAGCTTCCTCGCCTTGGTCCGGATGTCAGAGAGCACGGGGGT
The DNA here is from genome assembly GCF_043250625.1 of Sebastes fasciatus. Lineage (NCBI taxonomy): Eukaryota > Metazoa > Chordata > Actinopteri > Perciformes > Sebastidae > Sebastes > Sebastes fasciatus. The sequence goes on from NC_133805.1 coordinate 36,183,910, forward strand.
CAGTTCAAGAGCCTTTTTTACTATCAGGTTCAGTGTGTGAGCTATGCAGCTAGTGTGGCGGAGCCTCAGTTCCCTGCCACAGGCAATCATGTTAGCTGCACCATCAGTAACTAGGCATGTTACCTTATTCGTGATTCCCCATTCCTCCATGAGGGAGACTTTCACACACGCAAAATTTTCAGCAGTGTGTGTGAGAGGGAATTTAAGTACACCTAACAATACTGAACGCAGACAGGTGTTTTCGTCTACAAAATGGCAGGTAACTGCCAGGTACGCATCCATGTTAATGGATGTCCACATATCAGAAGTTAGGCTCACTGCAGCCACCTTCTGCACTATAGCTTTGGCCTTCTCCTTTGCTGAGGTGTATTTCACATCCACCATGGCCTTTAGAGCCTAAAGGAAAGAAAAAAAACAGTGCTTAATTGTCAGATGTAATATCAAAATACTCTTTTGCTTTATCCATGCACCCGTACACACCTGCCTTGTGGGGAGAACATAGGTAGGGTCTAATTTAGACACTAAGTCCCTAAATCCTACATCCTCCACAATACTGAAGGGCTGTGTATCCTTCACTATCATGGAGACCAAGGCTTCATCCAGCTCTTGTTTTCTGGTGGCTGGAAAAAAGAGAATCTATGTAACTACAGTGTCTGTTACCTTTCTTTTATTTGCATGATTAGTAAGTCAACCTAGTAAAATTGAGACAGTATATTTGTAATATTTGTAATGACCTACCTTGGCTGGGTTCACCTCCAGTTGCCTCCCTGTTCTCATGCAAGGCACGGTAATGCCTTAGCATGGATGACGTGTTATTATTGTAACCCAACTCCTTTGAGCACAATAAACACTTCACCTTTGAATGAAAGACAGATAGTGAAAAATAAAGTTTTTGATAAGCAAACGTAATGCACCTGTAATAATGTTATATGAAGCCTACCTTATTGGGAGAAATCAGATCAAAGTGTTCCCATACAGGGGAAGTCCTTCTCTTCCTTGCTGGCTCCATCCAAGCAACTATCCAAAATCTCAAACTATCAAAAATCTCCAACTATCAAAAATCTCCAACTATCCAAATCTCCAACTATCCAAATCTCCAACTGTCCAAATCTCCAACTATCCAAATCTCCAACTATCCAAACTCGCCTCTATCACAACCACACATTTTGAAGGGATCCCATGGGGTTTATATTGCTGTCAAAACCTCGCGCCAAGATCCGAACCACTTCCTGAACCAGTCACGCGGTACGGCTGGGCAGCGAGGCTTCGGACGTAATCAATGACGTCATCGGTCTAAAACGATACAAGCCTCGATACGCGCATCGCGGAAAACGTCCGGGATTACTCGTCACACGCTCCGAAGCCTCGGCACAGCACGTAACATCACTAGTGTTCCTGGCCTCTGTAACAAATCAGGTGTGCTGCTTCACCTGAACAGTGATATTGGTTCTACGTACAAGATGTCATTTCCACCCCAGCACACTGTTGCCCTTAACACCTAACAATCAATTTATACAACACACTACCGTCCACTTTTAACATTCTTTCAATAGCTAAAAGTTAAGCAAGATGATTTCACTTTTAGATTATGTTTATAGCTGCTACTTTACTTAGTATGACTGAACACATGTTGCAAATAAAATCATTTTAAATTTGAATACTGATTTGTCAATTGATAACACCAGACCTACATTATGACTTTGTACTGAATCTGACGATCTAAACTACCAGATATGTTTTCTTCCAAAACGCATCTGGTGGGAAAACACCTAGACCTATTGTGTAAAATGGAGGGACAAATTAAGCTCATATTTTCACAAAGCTTTTATTTTAAGCCGGTCTTTTGCACTTATTTTAAACATTCATCACCTTGCATCCTACAAGCCTCACTCTGCCTCCATTTTAACTTTGCTTCACGAGAAGCAGAACTTTGGGACGCACAAACAACCAGTCAAAACAACAAGAACTCTATTTCTGTGTTTCACCTCCATGCAAGTGGGGGGCAACAATGATTTCAGCATTATTCATATTTGGCCAAACCGCATAATCTAATACATCGATGGACTTTACAGTTGTACTGGTGATGTGTTCCCTCCACAGTACAGTGTATCAATGAGCCGACTCAACAACTGGTCTCTGGACTTTGGTGGTGACGCAACCAACCAAGTTAGATATTTGGACAGATGTGCACAGAGGAGCTCGAGAAGAAGAGGAAGTAGGAGAAAAGTTCTTCTCGGGCCTGAATAAAGAACACTGATAGAACTAGAAAGAACGGCATCACGTTGCTCTGTATCTCTGAGAATACTAGGTGCCAAAGAGCAACGCATTTTAAACACGCCGTTCAACAGTTAAAACAAATGCAGAGCATCACATGTATCAACGGATGTAAGAACAAGTGCAAAGTCTTTCTTCAGTAAATTCTTCTTGCACTCTCACGCTGAATGGCAGTGATACGATTTTTAACATAGAACTTCACCGCTGTCCAGCTTCTTTTGTTAAGTGCTTCTGGTGAAGCCTTAATACAGGCAACACACTCCAACTTTCCTGGTACCTTACTGGATTTTATTAAGGCCATTAGTGTCTTTTCCACAGCGTGGACCCCCACAAATGACCAACTCCTCCTCCAGGTTTCTAAGAAAGAAAGAGATAAAAAGTAAAACACAATCAGGGGTGTAGACTAGCAATGTATAAGATTATTCATTGATCAATCAGTCTTACTGTATTAATTTGATCAAATGTGTAATTTCATCAAGAAAGCTGATATTCTGATACTAAGTCAAACTAACCTAACCTAATTCTTTACAGCATCCGTTGTAATGACGGATGTGGTACCCAACCTCTATACCCCAATATATATTTCATATATTATGAGTGGTGAGCTGTCGGCACTTAGTGGCTGACAACAGAAAACGGACTATATTTACATAACACTTTGGTAACCAGGTTATGTCCTGCTGTGAGTACAGATGTGTTATCTCTTACTGAGACTCTAAAAACCTGTTGTTACCTGCAGTTGGTCAGTAACCAGATTTCTCTCCCACCCATTCCTGTATATGCTTATTTTCAGATCTGCATTGTCATGTTTTGAAGCAGATTTAAGTCAAGACATTTAACACAAACAGCGCTTGATGTTTTCAGATTCATGGAGTTTCATACGGTCAGCTGTGGAAATTATCTTATTTACAAGGTCAACTGTTGAGTTTGTACCAGGAAAGTTAATACACATGGACAACTTCACAGTGGCAGATACCCCGATTATTTAAGTGCCATGTAAACGCACTCTGCACAGTACCTAACATTACTGTCAACAGAATAGACAGACAACTGCTGCTGTGTGTCGATTTTAAAATAAGCTACTCAGTCTTAACTTTAATTGACCACAGTGTATTTATCCTCCTGTACTAGTAGACCTAGTAAAAAGACTTCTACAAGATTTCTACAAACAGACTCGGTAGAGAACGCCACACTAACATGCTGACGGATTCTGTGTTTTAGTGTTTTTAGCTGAGCTAGACCAGAGAATATTTGGTTAAAACAGATCAGTGATGCTGTTTTGCCCTCATTGTTCTCAGTGAAGTTTACTGTAGGCAATGTAATGTAGCCCGGTGTGTTTTATGTGGAGTGAGCAGTGCGCCGGACTCTGTTTAAGAGATAGCCTTTTAAATGCTACATTGCCTGTCAGCAACCAGTAACTTAGGAGGCTATCTGGCCTTGTGGGCTCTGATTAATTAAGTCATAATTTAGTTTGAATGAAAACTCAACTTCTGGCATTTGACTGGATTTGGTGTTCATCACAACTGTTTAGGAAGAAAGAAATAACATGACTAACAGGCCAACCAGCTTTAAAAGTGATATATTTTCTTTTTAAATAAGTGTTGTGCAGTGGATCTAATTTATGTGATATGAATAGTGGTTCATGTGGATTTCCAAAAGTGACTGATAAATAGTCAAAGAAACTTTAAAGTGTTACATTTGAGGTGTGTTTGGTTTGCTGTGGTGTAATTGTGTTAGTGCAATATGGCCTCAATCTGTGGGTCATCACAGGTCCGCTGTCATCTGATCAGATAGAAGGCATTATTATAGGTGGATGCATTAGAATTAGAGGCTGGGAGTGACAATCATGACTTATCACATTTACTAGTTCCCCCAAGCTTAAATCCGAGACGTCTGGTCACCGTAGCCTATAGGCCTAGACTCAGTTTGTATGAATACCAGACCACAGCTAACGTATAGCCTCAGTTTTTGTGCATATCAGACCACAGCTAATGTATGGCCTCATCAGAACACTGGCTAACATATAGCCACATGTTGTATGAATGTTAGAACACCGACAACTTATAGCTTCAGTTTGTATGAATACCAGACCACAGCTAACGTATAGCCTCAGTTTTGTGCATATCAGACCACAGCTAATGTATGGCCTCATCAGAACACTGGCTAACATATAGCCACATTTTGTATGAATGTTAGAACACCGACAACTTATAGCTTCAGTTTGTATGAATATCAGAACACTGGCTAACGTGTAGCCTTATCAGAACACTGGCTAACATTTAGCCTCAGTTTATATGAATACCAGATCACTGCTAACGTATAGCCTTAGTTTGTATGATAATCAGAACACTGGCTAACTTAAAGCCTCAGTTTTTATGAATACCAGACCACTGCTAACATATAGTCTCATCAGAAAGCTGGCATATACCCTCAGTTTGTAAGAACACAAGGCCACAGCTAACTCATAGCCTCAGTCTGTATGAATATCAGAACACTGGCTAACTTATAGCCTCAGTCTGTATGAATATCAGAACACTGGCTAACTTATAGCCTCAGTTTGTATGAATATCAGAACACTGGGTAACCGAAAGCCTCAGTTTGTATGAATGTCAGACCACTGCTAACGTATAGCCTCAGTTTATATGCATATCAGACCATATTTTTAAACCCCCGAAGCGGGACCCTTAAATGTACCGCACGGTCATGCTCACGCATGTTCACGCATGTGCGGGTTCATGCGCACGCACGTGCACACGCTAATATGCACGCACCATAGCCGTTTTCATCAGGATTGCTAACTTGGTGCAATTGTGGTGCATTTGAGCACAGAGTGGGATCAGAAAGAAGGCATTATTATAGGGGGGTGCATTAAAGGCTGCGACAATCATGACTAATTACATTCACTACTTTCTCCCCCTTTAATCACAGGACTATGCCCCTCATGACGTACTGACAGTTTGGGAGTCCTGTAGAGAGTTTCCCTTGTCTGGGCCTATGTACTGTACATTATTTTTCAACTTTAGTTTTGAACCTGAACCATCTCTATCACATCATGTTGCTCGTCACAGACTATTATAATGTAAAATGTGGAGCACAGACCACAGAGCACAGGGAGTTATAAGTGGAGCTAATTGCCTGTTGATGCGCAGAAGGAACTGTGTCGTATAATTAATCAAAATGACACGTTTGATGTGCACATAAGCACGGAGGGCTCTGTGAATCAAAACTACACTTAATGTAACCAGCGGATATCTGTTGTGTTCGTGCCTAATTGTGGCTTGACAGCATCACTCTAGTTACAGACTGCAGTGGGTTGCGCTGTGCTGGCTCTCTTATCTCATTCGCACAAATTAATTAATGAGTGGAATATGATAAACGTCTATGTAAGTATAATATTATTATTTTAATTGTCGTGAAAACCGGGAAAATTTGTTAGTGACTGTTGAAAACCGGGACATTTGAGTGTTTTACAGATATTTGTCGGGACTCGGGACACGTCAGCTTGAAACCGGGACGGTCCCGGACAAACCGGGACGTCTGGTCACCGTAAACTTATAACCTCAGTTTGTATATATATCTGAACACTGGCTAACTTAAAGCCTCAGCTTTAATGAATATTAGAACACTGGCTAACTTATAGCCTCAGGTTGTATGAATATAGACTACTGCTTACTTATAGCCTCAGTTTTATTAATATCCCAAAACTGGCTAACTTATAGGCCTCAGTTTGTATGTATTGTTTTACACTGCATGGACCAAACCACCATCCACTCATGTGAATGTGTCTTTCTCCGTGAGTGGACCCATTTCCTTTTTCATAGCATTTACTCACATCTGTGATTGAAATGCCTCCCCTAAAGATTTGTGGTACATCATGTACTCTGTCACAGTCATCAATCATTGTGCTTTAGTATCTAATTATTGCATTCAAAATGTAGTCATCCAAGTACTGTGGAGCTTTTGTGTGTCTTGTGTTTGTCCTCTATCTGGCCTTTACTACCCTCAGAAGTTTCACTTTAAACACTTCTTTGGACCCTGATTTACAGTTTACTATGTAGTACAAATTTGTATCAGTATTTTTTTTTCATATCAGTCAATACTTGTAAATCATGAGATAAATATAATAAATAAATAATAATAAATAAATAAAGTTCTGTTGAATTTAAACATTTCATAACAATTAACGTTTAGGAATTCCCTTATACAAATACCAAGTATTGTTGTCTATGGGCATTTTATTTACTTAAATTAAAAATTATTATTTATACTTATTAATACTGATATTAATTCATATATTTGTCTTCTTCAGGCCAACAAAAATGTTATCACCAGTTTCTTCCAAAGAATAAAACTTCTTTGAAGGGAAGTTTAATGATTAAATTGGTTCCCTTGTTGATTTTAGGAAAACTAATTAGATAACATAACAGTCTGATCACATAAAAGTGCACAGATTGTAATAATATTCATAAAATATGAAGATGATATGATTACACACAGTTACACACTTAAACACTTTTTCAGGAAAATGTCCCCACACCGCAAATGTCCATGACCACTAGGGCACACACTAAGTACTGAAAATCGAAATCTGTGGGGAAAAATCGGTCCCCACGGCATGAGTGGTATGTTAGATCATGGATCCCACCAGAATAGAAATACAAACTCACATACCCACACACACACACACACGCACACGCACACACACACACACACACACACACACACACACACACACACACACACGCACACGCACACGGACACGCACACGCACACGCACACGCACACACACACACACACACACACACATTACTCTGTTGTAGGACTGCCCCTTTAGCAGATGCCTCTTTGGCACTAAAACTCAGTGAACACTCAGAGTCCCTCAGTGCTTCCTTGTGCTCCTCATTGTCCTCCTCTCACTGCACTACTGGTGAGTTTAATTCGCCTTCACGACAGTGACATCACTAGTCTTTTTTACAGTAATCTGTCTGTATTTAACACTTAATTCTCTTTATGAAATGTATAGATGCATACTTTGCTGGTTAATTCTGATTTGAAAAGGGCATTTTTATGGTATTTGGCATGGTGAGGATGACAGTAACAGTTTATGATCACATCCATAGGTCATTATGAATAACTATAAAACACGTTGTGACCATTCTTTAATGTAAAATAGACAAAACTCCTGAGTAGTAAACAAGGCACAATTGTAAGCCCGAGCAAGACACATTAGTGAATGTTGTAATATATATTTTATTTATAATCTTAAGATTTCTTCTGATTGTTAATAATGCCATTGCGTGCATATTTGCTACTGATGATGTAATATAAGTGAAGGATGCTCACGTTTTAAAGGGTGATACAGTTATGTTAAATGGACTTGCATTTATATACTGTAGTGCTTTTCTAGTCTTCTGACCACTCAAAGCTCTTTACTACATGTCAGCATTCACCAATTCACACACACATTCATACACTGATGGCAGAGGCTGCCATGCAAGGAGCCAACCTGCCAATCAGGATCTAATCTAAATACTCATTCACACACCGATGGCTCAGGTTAAGTGTCTTGCTCAAGGACACATCGACATGTTACCGGAGCAGTCGGGGATCGAACCACCAACCTTCCAATATGGACGACCTGCTCTACCCTCTGAGCCACAGCTGCCCCAGTTGATAGAATTTAGGACAGCATCAGACAAAGCATTTACTAACCAATAATAGAAAACAAAATGACAACTTTAAGTTTTAAGTCAAATATATTCTTTATTGATTTACTAATTTAAGAGGAGTCCTGATACAGTTCATAAGGTCTTCAAATAATACATAAATAACATTCGTAACTAAATTGTATTGCTTATTATAAAGAGAAACCCTGATGAGTATTTATTGATGGATTATTAACATTAATAACGACATTAATACTATTTAGATACCCACAGATATGTTGTTGCTAAAACATTTGATCAAAACAGATGATAAACACTGATGATGATGCTACTAGTTGTGAGTCAGGAAATGAGCCACCGTGCTCCTTTATTTAACTTTCACAGTGATACACAGGACAGACGAATTTGTGTAAGAATACATAAAATACATAGTCAGGAGGTATGAATAAACCAAATTTACATCTACTTCGTAACTTATCTTTAATCTATACTGTATTAATAGCTAACTACTGGCTCACTGATAGCTCTCACAAACAGAGCCTCATCATGTGTCAATATAAATTATCCCCGCAATAAATATAAATATACGATCACAAACAAGTGTGCAAGAAAATAAACTCAGCTTTCTAAGATCTACACCGGAAATGAAAGGAGAACTTAACATGAGCTCCACCTAGCTCTGCCTTCACTATGGAAACTGTAGAGAGGAAGAAGAACTATATGTTGTCAAAACAGTCTCACAAGTAGTCACAAAAAAATGTAACACGGAGGAAAATATATTTGAGAATTTCCACTTGCTTGTGTGGATTCTTTTGAGACTGTTTTACCATGCTGTTTTCACACAAAATCCACAAATACAGTGAGCAAGTGACTCATAAAATATCACATGACTCGTGTTGAAAACAAATACAAATCACTCTACATTTATTTGTGCATTGTGTTTTTTTACATAACTTGACATTTATTTGTGAATACTTATGAGACTGTTTTGACACCATAGGAACTACTTCCTGTTTCCTAGTTGATACAGATCTTAAAGCTGCAGTCGCTCACTTTGAGCCAATATGATTAAAAGTCATTTTTGTAAAACTGTAACTATGTCCTGACAGTAGTACATGAGACAGATAATCTGTGAAAAAAAAATCAGGTTCCTCTGTCTCCCATTCATGCTCCTAATGACATTTGCATATTCCTACCATGCCCGAATAAAAACAGCCAATCATAGCCGAGCTGGAGCCTTGCAGTCTCTGGACAGCTGGCGAACTCTGACTAACCTGTCAAACTAGACAGCGCTCAAATATGAATCAATATTCTGTAATGCCAATTTCTTTCTTCAAATGTTTTCAGAATCATCTACTAGTGCACGGTTTAGCTGTAAAATGAGAAAGTTTCTGACCCGGGAGCCATGTTGACATCAGTCGAGACAAAACCAAGTACCGCCCACTGGCCAGAGCTGCCTAGTTTGACAATTTGATCAGAGTTCACAAGCTTCCCGAGGAGTGATTGACAGCTGCTGTAGAGACTCTTTGGCTCTGATTGGTTGATTTTCTCTGGTCTGTGAAGTCTTGCAAATTCCATTATGAGCACAGGAGGACACAGAGGAACATACTTTTTCTGATCACCTGTCTCTACTGTAAGGATATAGTGACAGTTTTATAAAAAAATACTTTTTTTATCATATTTACTCAGTTCAACTTTGGTTAAACCCTGTGGGCCCGCCCCCCGCATGGATAGGCATAGCGGTCGGGTGCAATGTCAGCCGGGCGGCAGGCAAAGGCAGGGATCTAGGCTTTCTGATCGCAGACTGGCTTTTGGTTCATGGAACGTCACCACTCTGGGGAAGGAACCGGAGCTGGTGCGGGAGGTGGAGCGGTATCAACTAGCTATAGTTGGGCTCATCTCCACGCATAGCTCTGGTTTTCAAACCATACTCCTGGAAAGGGCCCTGAGTTGCCCAGGGTGAGGGGCGCCGGGTGGGTGTGGGGATACTTACGAGCCCCCCGCTGAGAGACGCTGTGTTGGAGTTCTCCCCGGAAAACGAGAGGGTCGCCTTGATGCGACTGCGAGTTGCTGCAAGGAAATCTCTGACTGTTGTGTGTGGCCGTAGAACAGTAGACCAGCTCTTTACCCTCGCGGGGCTGTTGGAGGGGTCATGGGAGTTTGCCCATCCAGTCTACATGTGCTTTGTGGACTTGGAAAAGGCCGTTATGACCGTGTCCCCCAGTGAGTGTTGGCCTCCGCCAGGGTTGTCCCTTGTCACCGATCCTGTTTGTGATTTTCATGGACAGGATCTCGAGGCGCAGCCAGGGGGAGGAGAGTGTCCAGTTTGGGGACCTCAGAATTGCGTCTCTGTTCTTTGCAGATGATGTAGTTCTGTTGGCTTCATCAGACCGTGACCTTCAGCACGCACTCGGGAGGTTTGCAGTCGAGTGTGAAGCGGTCGGGATGAGAGTCAGTACCTCCAAGTCTGAGGCCATAGTTCTCTGCCGGTGGATTACACCCTTTCTTTGTCCCAAACGAGGGAGTTTAAGTATCTCGGGGTCTTGTTCATGAATGAGGGTAAAATGGAGCAGGAGACGGACAGGCAGTTCAGTACGGCGTCTGCTGTACCTGCTGTACCTTCAAGTGTAAACCTTTTTAATGCAGCAACAAATTGTTTAAACTTTAAACAGGAATTCAAATTCCTGTTTAAAACTTAAACAGGAATTCAAATTCCTGTATATAATGTATACAGTATATACACATAGAATTGACTTGAACAGATCGGCCCCATTGTCACCGAGTCAGTATCGGCCTGGTATCTGATCCGGTATGGGTGCATCCCTACTCCTCAGAAATTCTACTCATTAAGCTCAGAGGTACGAAGTATATAACTCAAACCTGTTTTTAACTCATTTCTGGGAACAACTATTGCACAGCAATTGAGAGAGTCAGGAATTTTTTATTGCTCAGTCAGCAGTGTCAGTTCTCTGTTTTGAGAGGGTGACAAAAAGAATCAACATAAGATGACGGACCATGCATGAGTCATTGGTTCAACGGGCAGTTATGTCATACTCTGTACTCGGATGCACATCTTAGTTCAGTTTGTAAGGACGATGGCTGCTGTTAGTTATTGTTGGTTTTGTTTAAATATGCCAAATTGTAATTTTATGGGTTATTAGGAAGTATTGTTTTCACTGGCGTTTGTAGGTCGGTCAGTCAGTCGGTTGTCTGTCTGTCTGTCTGTCTGTCTGTCTGTCTGTCTGTCTGTCTGTCTGTCATCCGTCCGTCCGTCCGTCTGTCTGTAAGCAGGATTACTCCAAAAGTTTGCGATGGATACGAATGAAATTGTTTGGAGGGGTGGAGTGTAGCACAATGAACAATCCATAAAATTTTGGTGGCAATCCGAATCATGATCCAGATTCAGGAATTTTTTTAATGATTCCGATCAGCCTGAGCATTAAGACCACAGGGTATAATACATGCACGGTGTGACTGATGGCGCGTGACCCTGCCTCCTTCTGAGAGCAGAGAGATACGTGAATGGATGTGTGTGCGGGAGCTGCTTTCCGTCTGCGGTGAGAAAGAACAAAGCGGTAGCCTACGGGATGAGAGACAACGTAGTTTAACGTTATACAGACATAACAAGGCATAACAGACATAACAAGGCTGCTGAATGAGAGAGGCATCCGCCGATACGTCACACGGAAACACACTGTGTTAATAATAAGCCGACCACCTCACGGTACCGCCAACTGGGAGCTGTGATCTGTTTTTAAAGTCACACACCTTGGCGAAGGTCTGCGCTCTCCGAGTGCCATTCTAGTTGTTGTTGGGACAATTAAGCTAAAACAGCTAATATGTGCTAACGTCAGTGGTCACTTGTTTCGACTGTAAATATTCACTTTTCCTGCAGCCTGATGGAGACACCAGTGTCAAACTCAGCCATAATCTGTTTTTTTTCACATTAACCTTGGAACTTGATCGCTGACAACACAGAGATACCATGTTATACTATTGGCTCACAAGCCTTGTTAGAAGTGGAAACCAAGCATCTGATATCTTCCACAAATATAAACAAAACATTCATTTTGGACCTGTAAATTTTTTTTAAATGATTAATTCACTGCCATAATCAATTTTTAGGAAAAAAACATACTTTTATTCGGCACCTTTCTAAAAGCTCTGTGGATGTATAATTATTATAATAATAATAATTTATTTTTTTTAAATATTTTTCTACATAAAATCAATAAGACCTATAAAGATCGGGGTGATAATTATCATTCATGTAGATATCACCATTAATTGTGCAATTGTTGAAGTAGTGTTCCATCATGTTGGCACTCTTCTTTGCTGGTACAGGGGTGTTTGTCTCTGGACAGGTGCATTTTATGGGCTCTCTAGTAAATCTAACATGAGGAGACAGGAATTAAAGTTTTTATTATGTTGCAGTTACATTATAACCTCATATGCATCTATCATCGGCAACTATTATGCTCACTTTCCCCTAGCTGTTGTCACTTGCCAGCGATATAATTTTGTTACAGTGTAGCCTGGTTACTTGCTGAGTATCCAAGCTACACTATAATAAAATTATATTGCTAGCAATTGACAACATAGCTAGAGAAACGTGAGCATAATAGGCTACAAATAAAAACATGTAAGTGTGGCAAGGGCAATAAGGGGAGAATGAGAAAAAACAACAACAACGTCACCTAGGGAATTGCACCCCAGGAAATACTGTCTCAAAATGTATCAGGCTCATTACTGACACAACACAGATGTGTTTTCAGAATGAACCAAATGTTTTATTGAAATAATCAAAATAATCAAATAGGCAGGGAATGGAGTAAAGGATATTAACAGCCAAATGAAAATTATTGAGACAAATAAAAGGAATACAAATCGTGCTGAGATCTGTTAAAATGTGTGCAGGCTCCGCCTACTTGACCCATCAGAGGCGTATGCCGGTGTGGTAATGTTCCTGGTGCTCTCTCTCCCCTCTGCCTGCCTTCTTCTATAGGAATAAAGCACCTGAGATGAATTAACCATCTCCATCACCGTTGACCTTTATTAAAGCTCATAAAACACAACAAAAACAGCCTTCTGGTCTTCATCAATGTGCATTAACCAAAACTGTGAGTTGAGTGTCCTTGACAAGGGGCTACTATAGATCAAACATCAAGTTTATCAAAATGTTTGTATAAAAAGTGACAGCGATTCATGGCGAGATTGATGATTCTGACCTAAATAGGACCTATTATGCTTTTTCCCTTTCCTTTAGTGTATTATATAGTTATTTGTGTAAAATGTAAAATGTCTGCAAAGTTACAAAGCCCAAAGTCCATGCCAAAGGGAGTTACTCTCCCCCACAGAAATACTGCTCCTGAAACGCCTCGCTTGAAGTCCCGCCTTTTCTTCCGTAACATGGTAATGTCACCAAGTAACACATTTGCCTAGCCTAGTTTGGCAGGCCCTCAAACAAAGCTAGTTAGAGCGGAGCTGGAGGGGAGTCCGAAGAGTTTGGTTCGGTTGACCAATCACCATAGTGGACCAATCAGAGCCCACGGGGGCTTTTCCGGAGGAGGGGGGGCATTTCAGAAATAGGGTGAAAAGAGGTGCTGCAGTACAGTTGGTATGAGAAAAGTAAAGTGTTTTTTGAACATTAAACCATGTAAACATGTTCTAGTAGAAACCCAAAATACAAGTATGACCTTGGAAATAAGCATCATAGGTCCTCTTTAATTAACCCAGATGTTTTATGGATTAGTTTACTAGAGTTAGATTTGGCCACCCATATTGCAGTGGAGGCTAGACATCTGGCTTCTTTGTTGCGTGTGAGGGTTGAACTGATGTCCAGTTCATCTTATATTCAGTTCAGTTGTGTTTTATGAGCAATTTCTTCAACTACCAGACTAACATGGATCTTAATGTCTCACAGGTCAAACCCCAGCCATGAGCTCTGAAGACCAATATCAAAACTTCTTGGACCTATTCGGTGAAGACGATAACACGACTGACACGAGCTATGTGCTCAGTGACCGTGTCGTGCTCTGTCCAAAGCAGGATGTCAATCAGTTTGGTGCAAGATTCATCCCAGTGTTCTACTATGCCAACTTCCTCCTGAGTTACCTTGGTAACGGGCTCGTGCTCTTCATTATCTTCAAGTTTGAGAAGCTCAGCACAGTGACAAACATCTTCCTCCTGAATTTGGTCCTCTCCAACCTTCTCTTTGCCTCCAGTCTCCCATTCTGGGCGATGTACCATTCGTCTGACTGGATTTTTGGCCTGGTTCTGTGTAAGATGGTCAGCAGTGCTTACTTCATCGGCTTCTACAGCTCCATCCTATTCCTCACACTCATGACATTTGACCGATACCTTGCAGTGGTGCATGCAGTGGCAGCTGCTAAGAGCAGGAAAAAAGCATATGCCATCATTGCATCAGTGGCAGTTTGGTGCACCAGTATTGTAGCGAGTGTGAAAGAGCTGGTTCTCCAAAATGTGAGAAAGAGTCCATACGATGGACTGATATGTGAGGAGTCAGGATACCCTGAGAGCACCATGGAGCACTGGAGTCTGGTCAGTTATTACCAGCAATTCCTGCTCTTCTTCCTCCTCCCTCTGTTCATGGTGATGTACTGCTACATCAGCATCACAGTCCGCATCCTGTCCACCCGCATGAAGGAGAAATGCCGCTCCATCAAGCTCATATTTGTCATCATCTTCACCTTCTTCGCCTGCTGGACACCCTACAATATCGTGATCCTCCTTCGAGCTATTCAGATCTCGAGCTCCAGTAAGGATTGTTCTGATGCAAAGACCTTGGACTATGCCCTGTATGTGACCCGAAACATAGCCTATTTGTATTGTTGCATCAGTCCAATGTTTTACACATTTGTGGGAAAGAAGTTCCAGAGCCACTTCAGAAGGCTGATGTCTAAGAGGATCCCCTGTCTGAAGAGACACATGAGCCTCAGCAGCCAGAGCACCAGAACCACATCACAGAGGACGCCACACTCTGCTTATGAGTACTAGACACACACACACACACACACACACACACACACACACACACACACACACACACACACACACACACACATGATTGACTCCATGTTTACTTCCTGCCAGACTCTTCCACATGGTTAAATCTTATTGTCAGTTAGAAACAATCACATTTTTTATCATTAACTTAATTAGATAAGTCAGTTTCAAGACTGCTCCACTACGGTGGCGTTAAGGCCATTGTAGGTCAATAAAACTATTTACGGAGCCGGGGAGGGGTGTAATATTCCGAGACAAAATTCAGAATTTCCGAGATTAAAGTCATACATTTACAAGAAAAATAAAACTCAGATATTCCCTGAGATTATAAAGTTATAAATTTGAGAGGAAAAAAAACAAATAGTACAAAACTGTGGTAATGAAAAATAGTGGAGTATCTTTGTTTAGGAACCATATCGCTACACTGTGCAAGGTCGGATCAAGCTCAACACACACCATTAATCACTGCGGTAACGTGGGCCACAAAGTGCAAAATATATTATTACTATAGGCCTACATTATACTGTATATTGTAGTGGACTCTCCATCCAGCTGTTTATTCGGGGCCGGGTCACGGGGGCAGCAGGATAAGCAGGGTAATGTAGACGTCCCTCTCCCCAGTAAACTCTAAGGGCATCATTAGCCATAATGTGTGGTTCAACACAAGCAGTTATGTCAAAGTATGTGCCTTTTCTGTGTTATTTTCCCTTCACACTGACACAGTGACAGTTAAAAGCGTCAGTGTGTAACCATGGCAACGCAGAGTGTTTGGAGTGACGTCTTCTCGACGGCTTGTTTTTAGTGTGAAATAAAAGACACACCTTCATGTAGTCAAAGATATAAGTTGTTCAGCTCTACTTTCCTGTAACTTCTACAATATTAGTATTTACGCATGTTTATAAAAGAACACAGAACGAACACGAAAAGAAATGTGTACAGTATATGTACCTTTCAGGACCTTCGCCTCGCTCAGTTTTCCAACTTTTTTCTCGACTCTAATCTCGGAATATTACATCCCTGGCCCTAATACGCCATCGTAGTACGGACTGCTTAAGATCTACTTCTCACATTCAAATTGTTAGCTTTTACCATACTTTTTTTATAGCATATATTGCGTTTGAGTTAAAATTGTCAAGAAAGCCTTATCTGAAAAAGGTTACATGATGACGGCTTGTTTTGTGTCTTTTTATACGTGTATTCCGAGACCCATGCTACTATGAAATATAATTCAAGAAAAATAAATACAACAAAATAAATATAGTTTTTTTCATCTGCTGTGTCCAATGTCAAGAATGAATTTGATATCAGTGTGTCTCGTCACATGGTTGATCAGTGAGGTTTAGATTTTGAGTATACAAACCCCAGCGTCGCCGCTCTCTCTCCACAGGAAAGCAATAGCTGCTGTGTACAGCTGCAACGTGATTATGTTGTTGATCATATGTAGATATAATGTGGTTATGATTGGTAAGTCAAGACTTACCAACCGTGCAAAGCTGCCAACTTCAGGGGCCCTGAAAAATGGTTTGTGCTAATTTAATTAAAAATGTAAGGTCTTTAAGACCCTTGTCTGACACAATAAGAATTTTGTGCAAAGTCATTGTTAAACACTGCTTCTCTTGAGGAACTTTAGTCCACGTTTCGATGTGTGGCTGAATGATTTTATGTATCTGCTTGTTCCAATCTTGTTGAATCAATGTTGAATGCAAAGTGTATGTTTGTAGAATGAACTATATCTTGACCCTTTAATAAATATGCCACTCAATCTATTGTGACATCTGTCATTTTATGAAAACTATTTTTTTTTCTACTTCTTTGCACTGCTGTATTTTGTGGGCGGAATGATGAGATCGTTTCCCTTTTCTGATAGAACATCTGGATCAGTTTCCTGTCAGCTAAGCACAGTCCCCTGATTAATCAGTCAAGTCTGGGGAAACAACATGAAGTGTGTGGACATAGTTGCAAGATGTTTAAACACTGATAAAAACAACATGAAAAACAGTACGTATGATAGTAATGGGTGATTTAAACATTTCCTTTGATGCATTACACCGAAAACACATATTGAAAACTAGATGATTGCATAAAATGCGTGTGAATGCTGACAGCTGAAATTAATCATACAGTCATACAATACAGACATTTTAGAGCGCAAATGCAGAATAGACTTCTAGAAAGTAATATTTGGGTGGAATAAACATTTAAAACTATAAGTCATTAAACATAAAGTATTTGAGTGGAATGAACCTTTAAAACTCTAATTCGTTAGACAAAGTAATATTTGGGTGTTTTGAACTTTTATTTTGAAACATTAGGTCCATCCCTTGTTTTCTGTTGACACACAGTGAGAGTTGGGGGCTTTTATTTAGAAAAACAAGCCTCATCCTGAGCTTCTTGTTAAGGAACAGTTACTCTGTGGGGCTTTTATTTTGAAGGTTGGGGGGGATGTTAGTCTGATGTCCATAGGGAGGTATGATAAGGGTATGATAGGAAAAGGCCCTTTGACCTGCTGATTTTGTTCACCTTGAGGACATACCCACCACCTAACTAATTGAAAGTTGGGCAAAAAGATGGGTTTTGAGTTTGATTTAAAGACCTCCACAGGTTCAGACTGTCTGATGTCTATAGGGAGGTTATTCCAGAGGAAAGGGGCTCGATAAGAAAAGGCCCTTTGACCTGATCACTTCTTTTCACTCTGAGGACAGACAGGAGTCCTGTATTCTGAGAGCAGTGAGTCCTGGTTGGAGTAAAAGGTTTAAGGAGATCAGGCAGGTGAGAAGGGGCTTGTCCATTTACAGTTTAAAGTCTGATCTGACATGGATAAAAAAGCCTGAGCTGAAGTCAAACCTCTCCTCATCAGTTGCCTCCCTCATGCACAGTCCCCAACAATCTACCATGGTGTGCACTTCTCCTTGCATTGGCTGTCTACATATCCACAATCAGAACCCATGAGAGACGTGAGCCACTGGACCAGAATTTTCCCCTGTACGAATGTTTTGCAAGGGTGTTCAAGCATTCATAAGAACCCACAAAAGCAGTTTTTATAAAATTCCATTCAAATTTTTCAGACGAGAATCCGTGCTTGTTGGGAACACTGTCATTCTGCATAATAATTAGCCATGTGCTTCTGTTTGTTGCATGAAGGGGTTGTATTTTCAGAGCAATAGGGCCTTGGAACAATTGACGTTTGTTAACGGACCGTCGGACAAATGTTTTTTTTTTTAGTCCAATGGGACATTTTTCGGACTATTGGTGTTTCGGAATAACAATGAGCAATAATACACGACAAACACTGCGACGACTACCTCAACAACAAAATAAAGGACAATATGTGGCCTGAGATTGCCCAGCTGCTGGGATACAATGAGGATGGTAATGTAGCTGATATGCACTTGCGAATGCTATGTTGGTCACAGAACACACACAACAGCTAGCATTAGCATCACAATTAGTTTATGTATTGTGTGGTTAACGACATTCTCTGTCTGGATAGGTTTTTGTTTTGTCGATTCACAGATGAGCTAATCATTACCTAATGATTCAGTATCTCACAGTCTGTACTATAGCAGCTCATCACATAGTAACTACTCACAAATGTACAGAATAAAAAGATGAGGTTATTATAGTAGGTATGTAACTGTAAGATGTACAGTATCAATTAATGCAGCTATGATATGTGTATGTAACTACAATATAAACCTATGTCAGAAACCAATAAAAATAGTATAATAAAAATAGCCGTGGCCATGCCCCAGCATATTTCCCATTGTCCTTTGTGTCACCCCCTCCCCCGTGCTTCCAACGCTCCCATGTCTGTCTCTCTCTGGGCCTTTCTGAAACCACCTCCGACACCCTCTCCCTACCCACTTCTACTCCGAGAGAGAAACACAGAGCTTTATCCAATGGTGCTCAGATCATTTTCTTGAGGTCAACATTAAAGAAACGAAAGAGATGGTCATAGATTTTAGTAAGAATAAGATAACAGTTCCTCCTGCCAAGATTAAGGGAGAATTAGTTGAGTGGGGTTTCTTCTTACTCCCGTCTGCCTGCCTAACCTGCCCGCTTGCCAAACCTACCTCCTCACCACTGCTTCCCTCCAGCCAGCCACGCTCTCACCCTCGCCCTGCTCCGGTCCAGCCGCGCTCTCCCCCTTGCCCTGCTCCGGTCCAGCCACGCTCTCACCCTCTCCCTGCTCCGGTCCAGCCACGCTCCATCACTCATCATTCCTCCCAGCAACCCTCCGGACATCATTCCTCTATCTCCATCTGCAATAAATCCCATTCCTTTAAACCTCACTCCCTGTGTTCTGCGTTTGGATCCCCACTTACTGATGGTGACAGTATATAGAGTAGAATGAGCGTGGTTATGTTCGATACTGTATAAACAGCGAGCAGCTATGTAATATGTATAGTGGAAAAGAGGAAAGACATTTCTGTCACAAAGGATGAGAGTTCGGTACAATCAGATAGATAATGGGAAGTGAAAATATATAAAATTAGCACTGTAGCAGCAGCAGTGATTGTTCAAAATGGCACTTGTGCAAAAACTGTCTGAGATAAACAGACAATTAAAAGTCTTTGGGGGACGGGGATGGGGGTGCAGTCATTGCTTGTGGTGGTGGAGGGGGCTGAAGGGAGAGGGCTATTGTTGGGATATAGAGTTCTTCAGGGTGACAGCTGCAGGGATAAAGTTGTCCCTGAGCCTGCTGGTCCCAGAACGGAGGCTCCTGTAGCGCCTCACGGAGGGGAGGAGGGCAAACTGTCTGTAGCTAGGGTTTGATTTATTAATTTAAAGGAACAATAATTAGTACTGACAGCTAATGTTTTAAAATGGGTACTGCAGTCCAAATTCAAAACATTATAGCCGTGGCCTGTCCTCTCCTCCGCTGTGACAGATGGCAGTTAGCGTGTGTTAGCACTATGGCGTTAGTCTCTGGCCAGCAGTAGTCAAAATGAAGTCAGAGGAGTAATGTCTACCTGAGCAGAGAATGAAGTCTCTCTCTCTCTGTGTTCAGGTCTTTGATGCCACAGGGCTGCGGAGCCCAAATGAACTACCCCATTCAATAGGAATGGAAAAACTGGCATTTTCCCCGCACCACCTGATCTTGTGTGAATGCAGCCTAACACTGAAAGCTCTGTCAGCAGCAGTGATGCAGTTGTTTTCATTGTTAGCACCGTTAGATGAAAAAGCTAACCCTGCTTCTACCCAGTGAATGAACTGAGAAGCACAAACATTACAAATACTCTAACGCCGGATTCACACCAGAGCAGTGGCAAAATGCAGCCAGTGACCAGCTGCCATGCAATGTCTGTGAAAAGCTGCAGCGAAGTGCGGCCAAGCAAATTCGAGAAACGTTTAACTTTTAGCACGCAGCCAATCAGCAAACAGATCCTGTGTCTACTGTGACGTGTCGCCCGCAAAACAGGCATTCTGTGGACAGCTCCTGGTGCTGAAACGAGATCTAATAAACTTGATGAATAAATACCACATCGCTTCATTCATGTTCTGCGTTATTTCACCAAATGAGATTTGTGTCACAAAAACACAAGACCATGAGAGTGTAGTTTTTCTAACAGCAATGGTCACCAGCAAATAAGGGAGACATAAACACGTAGTTCTCTGTCACCCTTTGTGACTCTAAGCTTTACGGTAAGTTCTGAATGTAGTTTCTGTAAACCTAGAGTTAAGAACAGAAACAAAGTGGGCACATCACATGCAGATGAGGCAGGGCCATGGTGTGGTCCTGGAGACACCTACTGTACTGTACAGAGGAGGTTAGAGTACTTTGCCAGGTGTTTATGTCTTAAAAACCTTCTTCACACCGCCAGGAATAATATTATGGGGGAGATATAGGCTACTACTCTGCGATGAAACATGAGCATTGAAAATAATCAAAAGCTGGTGCTTGGAGATTGTTGGCTTGTTTACTTTATCTCTGACATCTGGAGATTTAAATCACAAAACCTTTCTAGTTTTGACCAAATTCCATTAAGGTAAAGCCTGTTTTTGTTTGTTTTGTTAATGATTTTGATGTGCTTCCTTGAGGTGGCGCTATAGCCTGAGAACCATTAAGAACCTGGACAAAAGGAACGTTAATGATATCTTGAAACTGATTTTGAATCCATGCCTGATGCACCTGCTGCTGGTAAATCATGTTTTTATTGAAGCCTATGTAATGTGTTGTATCTTCTATATTGAAATGATGATATACTGTAGATTGGGGCTGCATGGGGGTGCAGCCTCACAGCAATAAATGGTTGCGGGTTCAAACCCGGCTTGGGGCCCTTCTGTGTGGAGTTAGCATGTTCTCCCTGTGTTATTATGTTCTCCCCGTGTTAGCATGTTCTCCCTGTGTTAGCATGTTCCCTCTGTATTAGCATGTTCTCCCCGTGTTAGCACGTTCTCCCCGTGTTAGCATGTTCCCTCTGTGTTAGCATGTTCTCTCTGTGTTAGCATGTTCTCCCTGTGTTAGCATGTTCCCTCTATGTTAGCATGTTCTCTCTGTGTTAGCATGTTCTCTCTGTATTAGCATGTTCTCCCTGTGTTAGCATGTTCTCCCCGTGTTAGCATGTTCCCTCTGTGTTAGCATGTTCTCCTTGTGTTAGCATGTTCTCTCTGTGTTAGCATGTTCTCCCCGTGTTAGCATGTTCCCTCTGTGTTAGCATGTTCTCCTTGTGTTAGCATGTTCTCTCTGTGTTAGCATGTTCTCCCTTTGTTAGCATGTTCTCCCTGTGTTAGCATGTTCCCTCTGTGTTAGCGTAGGTTCTCTCCGGGTGCTCAGGTTTCCTCCCACAGTCCAAAGACATGCAGGTTAGGTTCATTGTTGACTCTAAATGTCCTGTAGGTGTGAATGTGAGTGTGAATGGATATCTGTCTCTATCAGCCCTGTGGTAGTCTGGAGACCTGTCCAGGGTGTACCCCCCCCCCCCCCCCCCTCCCTTCACCCAATGTCAGCTGAGATCAGCTGGGATCAGCTCCCCCCCCCCCACACACACACCCTGAATAGGATAAGTGGTTACAGATAATGGATGTATTACATAGATTTCTAAACTTCTGTGGGGAATAAATTCCTATTCTATTTCTGTTCTGTTCTATTTTACAAACATGTGGGCTACTGAACCCTCCATGTGGGCTACTGAACCCTCCATGTAGCTCTGAGGACAAACACTGGTTCAGTCTTTACTCCTTTCTCTTGTGTTCCCTCCTGGGGGCCCGTGCAGACCCTCCTTCTCTGTATACATCCCCCCCCATCTCAGGAAGCCCTGTATTGTTGTGCGTATCAGACCGTACCAAGTGTGGCAGAGAGTGGGGGTGTATTGATTAGTCGGGTAGCTCAGCGGTTGGACAGCTCCCGTCTGTTTGTCTGACTGACCATGCACCTGGAGCGCGAGGCCCAGCCCGCAATACAACCGCATTGTGTTCACAGGCTGGTTCCGGAGGTTGTCGGTGAAACCCCGCTGGAGTGCCGCTGGGCAGGTTGATAAGGGAGGAGAGCGCAGACGATAGGTAGCCTACAGGGCGCAGCAGGCGGACACACAGCGCTTCTTACCGTCGCTGCTAATCAAGAAAGCAGCGTTCAGAACAACAGACGTCGCACTGAGACCCGCCTGGACCCGTCTGGACCCTTCTGGACCCGGTCTTTTGTCTATTGTCTCTTTGGCTGTGGATGTTCTGTGAAGATGTCTTATTTCACAGTGTTGTTGCTGCTGCTGCCAGTCCTGTGTAGCATCAGAAACACCTCCAGCGCTGCATCCTCAGCATCCCGTAAGTAGGCTAACACACACACACACACACACACTCACACACACTCGCAGCCGTGGCTAATATTTGGTGTCTTGCTCTTGCTGGGCCGGTTCAGCTCTCTGACTGCAGCCAGGACTCAGCATGAGGCCAAACCAGCAGCATCCAGACAGCAGGGCTGGAGATTACACAGTAGCCTACTGTAATAATGGCGACACACATACACACACACACACACACACACGCACACACACACACACACACACACACACACACACACACACACACACACACACACACGCACACACGCACACACCAACATTATCTCTTATGAAGCATTTATTAATTGTAAATGTACATTCACAGGCGCTTTAAAACAGAATGTGTGAGGAATGTGTATATATGTATATATAGTTGTATACAACCAGCCTATATTATAGTGTGTTATGATGAACAATGGTTTTGTTCACGTACTGCTTTGAAATGCTACTGTAAAATGATAATTTGTTGTGCAACAAAATTATGAGAAAGGGGCACAAATTTTCACATTGATGTCAGTTAACTCATCAGTTATTCTCAGCCTGTAAAAATCAACCATATAATGTCATATAATGGTTTTGGAGGGAACTTTTCTTGTGTCTGAAAAAACCCTGATGATGTCTTTTATTTTTATTAGGGCTGTCAGAGTTAAAGTGATAAGAACACGTTAACTCAAACTTGTTTTAACGCCATTTATTTCTTTAACGCGTTAATGCAATTTTTAGGTTGTAGCGGGCTCCGTTTTAAAGCTTTTTTAATGGCATCATATGAAACTATAAAACCTGATGAATCCATCGGTACCAACCATGTCATACTAGGTGGTCATGAAGGAGGTTAAATAACGCTCCAAACTTACACTAAATGTTGGTGAGGAAAAACTGTCATGTCCATTTGCAAAGGGATCCCTTGACCTCTGACCTCCTGATCAGTGAATGTAAATGGGTTCTATGGGTACCCACGAGTCTCCCCTTTACAGACATGCCGACTTTATGATAATCACATGCAGTTTGGGGGTAAGTCATAGTCAAGTCAGCACACTGACACACTGACAGCTGTTGTTGCCTGTTGGGCTGCAGTTTGACATCTTATGATTGGAGCATATTGTTTTATGCTAAATGCAGTACCTGTGAGGGTTTCTGGACAATATCTGTCATTGTTTTGTGTTGTTAATTGATTTCCAATAATAAATATATACATACATTTGCATAAAGCAGCATATTTGTCCACTCCCATGTTGATAAGAGGATTAAATACTTGACTAATCTCCCTTTAAAATAACAACATGTAGCACTGACAGCTAGCATTTAAAATGGGTATTGCGGTCCAAATTCAAAACATCAGAGCCGTGGCCCGTCTGCTCATCAGGTGGGATAGCAGTTAGCACAAATTTTTCGCAATTTGAGGGTTACCTTCTGGACACGTCCGTGTTAGCCTCTGGCCACCGGCGGTAGCTGGAATCACTTCAGCCGCTGTGTGTCTCAAATACTCGCTGCCTTGATAACCAGCTGCACACGGACCACAGACAGATGTGCTGAGGCTTTTCAGGTCGGTAGGATCTAACGTTAACATTACTATATCTCTGTGGTTTGTTTGCTTGTTTCCATGGCTGCACAATTTCTTTCATATGTGCCAACAGTGTGTTGAAATGGGCAGTGGACGGGTCACACCGGCCAAAACCAAAACGTTCTGGACCGGAATGGAAATGTCAAAGGAGAACATACTGGCTGTAGCATTGTTGTTGGAGAAGCCAGTATTTCAATTCAGCATGTTTCCTTAATCTCTGACGACATATCATGGTCAAATATATGGTGCCTTCAAATGTGGTGGTGTTTACCGTGTTTACGAGATGAGTCCATATGAACGCCCCCCTCTGATGGTATTCACCACCTCGTAAGTGGAAAGTTTCTGAAAGCTCTGAGTTCACGAGTTGTGACGTGTTTGTTGACGTTGTGAGAAATGACAGAGCCCATGGGAATTCATTTTTCAGTGCATATTAACTTAATATATTGTAATTTTAGTCGTATATTGTTTTACTTGGTAATTTTATAATATGTCTGAGGAAAATGTTGATATTCCCAACGGCCTCATCTTTCTCCTCTGTCATTATACCTTTGCCTTTACTGCATTATGTTATCTACTTGCTAGCTTGCTAAACTGTTAGCCTCTGTGGCTTCTAGACGCCAACAGCAGGGTCCAGACAGTAACGTTAATATTGCTGTTGCATGTATCGTGTACACGACTTCCCATGTTGTAAAAAAGAGCTCACCAGTTTCATTTGAAAGCACCAATATTACACTAATTATTACACTAATCGATTGACAGTAGGGATGCTCATTTTGAAAAAAAATGTTAACCGATAACCGACCCTCGTTAACCGATTATTAACCGTTAACCGACGAGATTTGTGCCTCGCGTCCGCTGTGTGTCTGCCCGGCGTAACGACACTGCCTGCCCGGATTAAACGATAGCGATTGCCTGATAAACAGTGTGTGTATTTGTGCTACATTAGCAGCTCTAGCATTGTCGGAGGCTTCTTGCTCGCCGCCGCCACACACATACAGTCTGTCAGCACGACGTAACTTTAACGAGTGTCCGTGTGTGTGTTGGTGGTGAGTGTGAGGTTGTTGGTGGCGTTCTAGCTGTGAACGTAGGTGTAGCAGTGTGTGTACAGTTTATTTGTCGCTGAATAAATGCTACGAAACTACAACTCCTCCGCTCCGCTCAAGCGAGCCGGAGAGACCGGAGCCGACTTCCTGTATCCTGCAACTCCGGCTCCGTCTCTTAAGGTGGGCTGTTAAGGTGGACCAGCTTTTCTCCTTAAAGAGACGAGCCGCTCCTCTGAGCCGCTCAGCTTTTTAGTTAATTATAAATATTTATTTTAACTGTTTTAACCGATAGCGTTAATCGGTTAAAATGTTTAATGTCGGTTAACGATTAAACGGTTAATTATGAAAATCCCTAATTGACAGCTGTAATTTTTATGTTAATAAAATGTATCCAAATTCAGCAATATGTAGGATATTACTACTGACATTCCTGTATGTTGCATGTCACCCTGTAACCATATACAACAACCCAAGCTCTATCTGGATTAGAAGACACAAATAAATTAAGTAAATAACACAATCACCCTTTACAAAACAATGTGGCTGAAGTCTCATTTACTCAAGGGAGGCTTTTCCGATTTTCGGCCAGCCCCTTGTCACTGCAGTACATGCAGATGAACGCTGGATTTTGTTGTTCTGGATCAAGTTTTGCCGGCGGGTGAGCCCCGGGCGTCGTTCATCTGCGTGTGCTGCCTGCGCTGTGGTACCGCGGAGCAGTTTCCCTTCCATCTGTGTGTGAAGCCAGCAGTCCTCTGCAGCTCCGTATCAAGCTAAACTCTAAGCCCGCCCACTTTTTAGCTGTCCAATCTAATGTTAAGGATTTGATTTAAATCCATCTTGTAACTGTACACCGCTCAAATATTTCATGTCACTGTGAGATAAGTCAGTATAGAAGCTAAAGACGCTCCAACTTTTCATGGGGACTTTTGATACTAGCAGAAAGCTTAAAGTGTGCAGAGGGTGGCATCAGAGTGGTATCTGTCGACTAGACAAGATGAAACAGCCGGAAACATTAAAGGGAACATTGTTAGAAACTGAAAACTTTCACTCTGACTTTGTGCTTGATTGCCGTTTACACCGAATCCAGAGGACATTTCCTCATTATTGACCAACATTATTAGGACATTGAGCAATGCTATCTGATTCTGCACTAAAATAGATGGTGTGGCATAAAATGCTGATTAGAATATGAGCTGTCACTATACATTCTGACTGATGCTGCCTTTTTCTGCCTTGGAGTGCCTGTCAAGAAATATGATGTTATAACGTAAAACACAAGTTATCACAAAAGTGATAGAAGAGGGCAAGACCATGGTGGAGATGCTATGATTTCTTTGCTTTGACAATCCCTTGAATCCGTAGGTGTATCAACCATTGTTAATCTTTATTAGACCTCTCTTACCAAAACATGATGGTGCAGCTCATACATTTCTGATCAGTCAGTCAGTCAGTCAGTCAGTGAAGGACATTCAGTTTTTTGGTAACAAAGGCTCCCATTTCATGTGTACTACAGTGAAATGTGATCATGTTGAAGTTTGTGATTTCATTTGAATGTGTCATAGTGTCGTATGGTTACTGGCAGTGATGGAGAAAGATATAGTACTTTTGCACTACTTACTTTCACTTGTTACTAACACAGTAGCTTTACCAAGTGAAACAATATTAGCAGTGAATGAGAGTATAATTCAAACTGTATTATGATGAAATACAGCAGCAGCACACTATAATAATAATAATTATAGATAATGTAGCCTGATAATCACACTGGATCCCGACATCGTTTCACTTATTCATTCAGCTTGACCTTGTGTTCATGTTAGCCAACTTTGTGCTAGGTGGGGGGTTACTTTGTATTGTTTTGCCGTAACCAATGAGTGAGTGAGGTATTCCTCCTGTCTGTC
Source organism: Sebastes fasciatus (assembly GCF_043250625.1). Taxonomy (NCBI): domain Eukaryota; kingdom Metazoa; phylum Chordata; class Actinopteri; order Perciformes; family Sebastidae; genus Sebastes; species Sebastes fasciatus. The sequence goes on from NC_133805.1 coordinate 36,211,159, forward strand.
ATTTTCTTCATGGCTATGATAGTGGTTGGTAGGAGCAGAATCGATCACCAGCGATCACTGTACAATGCATGCTGGTTAAATATCTGTTCGACTTGATCCCAACTTGCTCAGATGTCATGCAAACGTAAGCAACGATAACCTCACACATTCAAGGCAGCTGCCGTTTTTGGTGCTGGGCAGTCAGTTGGTCTCCACCGACGACAAAACCTCAGGGCATGATGGGAAACGCCTGGCTCTCCCCTCATCTAAGAGCTCTTCGGTATCTGGTTGGATCAACACCATAACGTTGTATAGTCTTCATTTTTTGTTTCATTGAAAAAATAATGTATTTTATTTGTATGATTTTGCACTATGAAGTTTTATTTTGCAAAAAACAATAACTGTTGTGTGGTTGATGTCAGCTGGAGGAAAAGGCTAATGAGCCAATGAGCACAACAGCAAAACCTGTTTGAATCGTTGAACAAGTCAGATATGTGTGTGAGGATTCAGAAGTCTGGAACCTAATAATTAACCACAATAATGAGTTAAATAAACTGGGGAAAAAAAGTTTGGAAACTTGTGTTTGGTGGATTATTTCTCTGTTGTTACAATGCTAATGGTCATTGTATTTTACATGGTTGGAAAGCCTGTTTATTTACCTTCACAATGATGTCCAACTTGTAAGGATCATGCATTTGTGGGATGAGCAGCACAGCTGATTATGTGGGTAGCACCCAAGAAAAAGTTCCAAAATGCTCTGCCAATGGTAAACAGTGTATTCTCCTCTCTTGTTTTGAGTTGTTTGGTGGATTTGATGATTGAACTCTCTATCAGTAACAAGGAACAAACAAGACATATTAGCTATTTTACACTTTATTCATTTAATACACCGTCAGGAGCCTCAGTAGTGGTGGAAGATCCATACGCAGCCACAACAGCCTGGCACCTTCTCTTCATGCTGGTCACCAACCTGGTCACACGTTGCTGTGGGATGGCGTTCCATTCCTCAACCAGGATTCGTTGCAGGTCAGCCAGCGTGGTTGTGTTGGTCACTCTAACACGTACAGCACGCCCAAGCTGATCCCAAAAGTGTTGAATTGGGTTGAGGTGTGGACTCTTGGCAGGCCGTTCCATTCTCTCTACTCCCACATTGTGGAGGTAGTCTGTGATAACCCTGGCTCTGTGGGGGCGAGTGTTGTCATCTTGGAGGATGAAGTTAGGTCCCAGATTGTGGAGATATGGGATCGCCACTGGCTGCAGAATCTCATCCCGATATCTCACTGCATTGAGATGGCCTTCAATGATGACAAACCTTGTTTTGCTAGTGAGGGAGATGCCCCCCCCCCACACCATGACACTGCCCCCACCAAAAGCTGTTACTCAATCGGTGCAACAATCAGCATAGCGTTCTCCACGTCGTCTCCATACTTTGACCCTGCTATCCAACTTTGGCAGACAGAACCTGGACTCATCACTGAACATGACATTCCCCCACATGTTAAGGTTCCATTGTCTTTGTTGTCGACACCAGCGCAAACGGGCCTGACGGTGAAGGGCAGTCATTGCAGGCTTCCTGGTAGCCTTATGAGAATACACTGTTTACCATTGGCAGAGCATTTTGGCAAATTCTTCTTGGGCGCTACCCACATAATCAGCTGTGCTGCTAATCCCACAAATGCATGATCCTTACAAGTTGGATATCATTGTGAAGGTAAATAAACAGGCTTTCCAACCATGTAAAATACAATGACCATTAGCATTGTAACAGCAGAGAAATAATCCACCAAACACAAGTTTACAAACTTTTTTTCCCAGTTTACATGGTTGAAAACTCACATCATATCGGATTTGTGAACAGGAAGCCACAGTAATAGAATAAAAAGGGATATTTCATATATCAGAAAGGTGGCTGTAAAAAATATTTTGTTTGTTCCATCATGGAGCACAAAGGGCTGTGGTCAGCTTGAATTTAGCTCAATTAAAAGGGATTTTAATAGTGACAGGTTTTTGTAGTGGAAAAGAAGTTCCCAAACATTCAAAGAAACTTCTGAAACCATCTCAGCAGAATCCACTTCTCCACTTCTTATCTGTGTGCTCTGGATGTTGCTTCAGTGAAGTCTTAATGCCCCGTAAAGCTGGCAAACAAGTACACGTTTGAACTCCTGCATCAGCTCATTCTTAATTCTATTTTTGAATATAATGATGAAAAAATAAATATCATAAAATTCACATTATTTCAAACATCAACTTCAAACTACCCTCTTGATATGATTTGGATATAATCTAACTATAATGCGAGGAATCTCTGTCTGTCTGTCATGTGGTGGGTGTGTTGCTGAGGATACATTGGAGTGCTTTTTCCAATGTAGCGCGATTTGGTCACGCGACACGTTCAATATTAATAAACTTTGAATAAACAAGCAGTGCCCTGTGCAGCAGCGGGGGCGGAGCTTTAAAGCTCTGCAGACTGACAAGCATGTCGTCGACAGCGGGCAGACTGTGGCTCCGCGAATGGGCATGAGCCCCCGACAACGCTGCAAGCAGCAATACCAAGCAATCGGCCCATTCCGAATGGGCACGCACTCCTGCCGTTCACTTAACAACAGAACTCTTCTTAACTTCCCTGGAGTCAGCAAGAGCAGAAAACCAACAGGAAGCAGAATGGAACCAGAGTGTTTTTCACTGGTGTTTCTGATGTTGAGTGAGCCTCGACCTGGGTGTTTTTCCCCCGTGAATAAGACTGTATTTCCCCGGTCTAAGACTTGATACTAACTTATAACACTAATTACCGCCAGCAAAATACCTCTGCTAATTTAAGTTGCAATTGATGACATTGATAACATTCAGTCACTAGCTGTCGCTTTCTCCCTCCCCCGTTCCATTGCATTCACTTCACAACAAGTGGTTGTCAACATAAATAACATATAGCTATAGGCTTATATTAAGTCTGTCTGTGTGTGTTTGTGCACACAATATTGTTCATATCTATCTAAACATCATAATAAATTTATAGCTGTCACAGGCCCTTTTGGTTGGGGGCCCCATGACACTGCATGGGGCCAATGTAAAGTCTGCCCATGGTGTTTTTCCCATGAACCAGAGTGTATTTCACCGACTTGGGTGTGTGACAATGTCATGGCAGGTGTATTATTCAGGACCCAAGGAAGTGCAGTGTCAGTGTCGAGTGTGAAGCTGTTTGTATGATCGGTTTTCCAGAAAGCTGCAAGCAGCAACAACACCAATAACACCACAGGCCGAGCATTCAGTCCTTCTGAACAGGCATGTTTTCAACGGGCGCTGCACTAGTAGAAATAAATGCTAAAAAAAACGTTGTCATTGGATGTTATCTGGAGTTTTGCAGAATTGTCAGCAGGAAGCACAAAAGGGACAATATTGTTCAAATGACCAAATAAGAAGGAGTTTTTTCCTCAGAAAGACGAGCTGTCGGTGGAGTGTTGAGGTTATTTTCCAGGTTCTCTGTTGAGCAGATAATCTCTTTCTTGTTCCTTTAAACTGCTTGAGACATGCGTGGCTTGTTGTTTTGTAATGCATATGAGGAAGCTCATTACCATACTCCGCACCTGTCATGCACACGCTGTGACCCCTCCCCCGCCCAAAACTCCATCTTATATCAATTCTGATGAACGTGTGGAGAACAAAGACACACACATACAGCCTTATGCTCCGAATCTTTCCAATTACAAGATAAAAAAGCAGTTTTATCTGTTTACTGACCAACTGCTGAACAGTCTTCATCAAAACCAAATCAAAGTAGCATGTATTTTTTTTGTATTTGTTACTTATGGATTGCTAAGGTGAATTCAAAGACTATTTATGGTATTTGGCCTTTATTCTTTTTTTAACGATTAATGATCCACATAATTAGCAGTGACATGATAATAAACACCAACAGAAGTGTTAGAATAGCCTTTATGGTACAGAATTACTTCCTTAGACACTGTTGTTGAGCACAGCTGTAATGCTGCTCCTACTCATTTTCAAAAATATGTTTGAGAAGTGACAACATACTGTATACTTGACTGACTTGACTGTATACTGTATACTTGACTGACCTGACTGACTTGACTGTATACTGTATACTTGACTGACTTGACTGTTTACTGTAAACTTGACTGACTTGACTGTATATTGTATACTTGACTGAGTTGACTGTATATTGTATACTTGACTGACCTGACTGACTTGACTGTATATTGTATACTTGACTGACTTGACTGTATACTGTATACTTGACTGACTTACTGCATACTGTAAACTTGACTGACTTGACTGTATATTGTATACTTGTCTGACTTGACTGTATATTGTATACTTGACTGACTTGACTGTATATTGTATACTTGACTGACTTGACTGTATATTGTATACTTGACTGACTTGACTGTATATTGTATACTTGACTGACTTGACTGTATATTGTATACTTGACTGTATATTGTATACTTGTCTGACTTGACTGTATATTGTATACTTGACTGACTTGACTGTATATTGTATACTTGACTGACTTGACTGTATATTGTATACTTGACTGACTTGACTGTATATTGTATACTTGACTGACTTGACTGTATATTGTATACTTGACTGACTTGACTGACTTGACTGTATATTGTATACTTGACTGACTTGACTGTATATTGTATACTTGTCTGACTTGACTGTATACTGTAAACTTGACTGACTTGACTGTATACTGTAAACTTGACTGACTTGACTGTATACTGTAAACTTGACTGACTTGACTGTATATTGTATACTTGACTGAGTTGACTGTATATTGTATACTTGACTGACCTGACTGACTTGACTGTATATTGTATACTTGACTGACTTGACTGTATACTTGACTGACTTACTGTATACTGTAAACTTGACTGACTTGACTGTATATTGTATACTTGTCTGACTTGACTGTATATTGTATACTTGACTGACTTGACTGTATATTGTATACTTGACTGACTTGACTGTATATTGTATACTTGACTGAGTTGACTGTATATTGTATACTTGACTGACCTGACTGACTTGACTGTATATTGTGTACTTGACTGACTTGACTGTATATTGTTTACTTGACTAACTTGACTGTATACTGTATACTTTACTGACCTGTCTGACTTGACTGTATATTGTATACTTGACTGAGTTGACTGTATATTGTATACTTGACTGACTTGACTGTATATTGTATACTTGACTGAGTTGACTGTATATTGTATACTTGACTGACTTGACTGTATATTGTATACTTGACTGACTTGACTGTATACTGTATACTTGACTGACCTGACTGACTTGACTGTATATTGTATACTTGACTGACTTGACTGTATATTGTATACTTGACTGACTTGAATGTATACTGTATACTTGACTGACTTGACTGTATACTGTAAACTTGACTGACTTGACTGTATATTGTATACTTGTCGGCCCAAGAATGTCCTCACTAGAAAAACATGCTGACATTTTTTGAATAGATTAGAATAGATTCAGATAAGGAAATAGATAAAAAAAAATTAAGTTAGATCTAATGATATGTGAGATATGTATAATGGTTTATGGATGCTACGATGGAAAGGATGTCCAAACCAGTTGTAGTTTTGGGTTGAAGGGGACCACAACGACCGGGGGAGTCTTAAAGTTACACCACAATTAACAGATGTTCCTATACTCAAATTTGGACATATCATGTTTATCATACCATATATACATTTGAACATAGCTTCCCCAAAACTCTCCTTACTTCTCTTATTAAATGCCATCAAACATGACATGCCAGTGGAAATAGAAGTTAGACTGACATTAATTACTGATGTAATATACAGCAGAGATATTGAAATACCAGACCATAGGGAAATTAAAATGCACAAAACATTCCAATTATATACAGTATAATAATAATAAATACACACATTTATACTAGTAATATCAGTGTTGGGAATGGGTATGGAAGTCTTAATATCAGTAACATTTATTTATTATTTGATAATAACTAGAATGGCACTCGGAGAGCACAGACCTCCGCCAAGGTGCGTGACTTTAAAACAGATCCCAGCTCCCAGCTGGCGGCACCGTGAGGTGGTCGGCTTATTATTAACACGGTGTGTTTCAGTGTGACGTATCGGCGGATGCCTCTCTCATTCAGCAGCTTTGTTATGTCTGTAGAATGTTACACTATATTGTCTCTCATCCCGTCATCTACCGCTTTGTTCTTTCTCATCGCGGACGGACAGCAGCTCCCGCACACACATCCACACCATGGATGTATTAAGATCCACGTGTGTATCTCTCTGCTCGAAGAAGGACGAAGAAGGCGGGGCCATGCGTCATCAACACATCATCAGTCACACTGTGCATGTGTTATACCCTGTGGTCTTAATGCTCAGGCTGATCGGAATCCATGATCTGGATCGCCACCAAAATCTAATGGATTGTTCAATGTGCCACACCTCACCCCTCCAAAACATTTCATTCAAATCCATCGCAAACTTTTGGAGCAATCCTGTTAACAGACAGACAGACAGACAGACCAAGAAACCAACGGCGGTGAAAACATAAACCTCCTTCCTAGGCCTTCGGCCTTGGCGGAGGTAGTAACAATTCAATAAATTTATATATATATGTGTGTGTGTGTGTGTGTTTATTTGTTACATTTTGTTTTACAAATTTAGAAAAGCGATGTTTAAGTCCAGCCTGATGTTGTCTTACACATACAGAATGATCCCAGTCTCTTCCACACAGTGAGGCATACAGTGATTAATTAAACTCTGGTATCGGATCGGTACTCTGTAATGGCCGATACCCGAAGCCCAGGTTTCGCTATCGGGACTGAAAAAATCGGATCGGTGCTAAAAATGATCAATAAATATTAATAATAACGGGGCACCAAAATGATTTAGGTGCAGTAGTTCAAAAGGGCATTAAATGGCTCTCAGGAGTAATTAATAATGATCAAACTGAAGTATTAATTATGTTGATCAATGTGATTTACTTTACATTAAATCACCTCGGGACAAAATGATAGCCAATTAATTAAATTAATAACTATACCCAAAATTACAGCATTATCTCCTTTCCTTTGGTAAAGGATGGTCCAGTGTACCTGAGATGCTAAAGGAGATAAGAAACGAAACATGGAAGCACCTTTCCTCAGCATTTAAAGAATTGGAACAGCTCTTATCGTGGCTGCCACTCATTTCACTCAGTTAGGACCCTTCCTGAGCAAAAAAGACTTCGTCGGCAGCCTGGGTACATGAGCAGGGTTTCACACACCGCTGTGAAAAGGTGAAGGATCCTGTGAAAGCTGAGCTCAAAATGTCTCTCCCACATCACATCAGAAATAGGTTTTCTGAGACTTCAGGCAAAGTTTGTGCAGATTTTGGAGGGAAACAGTTTTGGAGTCTCGACGGTCGGCCGTCGGCAAATTTCGGGCCGTCGGTGAGCGTCTGTCGCCCTAGTTTTTCAGTGTGTCCCGCGCAGTTGGCTCTAGTCTGCCCGTGTCGAAGGGTTTTTAGCTGATTCAGCGTGTAGAATCGGCGGCGAAGCCCGTCGGTGAAAGAAATCACTCTGATTGGCTGTTCAGCTTAAGTGAATCAGTGCACGAGAAGAGAAACAGAAGTGAGGAAAGTAAGCCAGCAAGTAAAGTCAAGAGGACACACACAGAAGTCTCTTCTCATTGTTCATCTTCATCTCATCTGATCATTCCAACATACAGATATTTTCACAGTGACATGAACATCTGGGATGAAGCTCAGTGTATGTAATGTAATGTATGATACAGGATGTATCATACGGCTTGTATATCTGCAGTCCTCGCTCTTCCTGTAATGTGTGGAGAGTTATTTCCTCTCACGTAGAACGTACATGCCAGTTGGCCGATGGCTGTAGTTTTTGCAGTGCGTTCAAGTGCAGCTTTTTGTCCAATACACAGGTGACGTGACGTGAGGCGACGCAACAGTCGGCCTTCGTCGCTGTTCTTTGATAACGGTTTGGTGTGTCTGGCCTTGATGGCCTTGATGGAAATTGACCATCCAAAAACAGGATGACCCGGCAGCCATGTTGAGATCAGTTTAAGAAATACCAAGCAGCATTTATGACGGTATTGAAGATCATACCGTCTGGATTTCTAAATACCCTGGTATACTGTAATACCGCCCAGGCCTAGTAGGCAGGCTCTATATGATCCACCTGACGGGAGAAGAACTAAGAGTCTACAACTATGTGAGTGGCTTTGTGAGGCTGTACCTGCTTTGATGTTTACCATGTTCACCATTAGTGAGTTAGCATGCTAACATTTGCTAATTAGCACTTAACAAAATGTACAGCTGAGGAATGTCAGTAGTTTTTGCTGGTATTTATTAATTTATTAAACCACAGTATTGGACTACTTCCAACTTTGACCTGCTAGTGGTGCTAGAGGAAAAGTCAGAGGATCACCGAAGTCAGTGGGCTTCTGCAGACTGCCATTGATGATGAGGATGAGCTGAACTTTGTGTCTGATTTTTGTCTCTTTGATTCAGAAAAGTGTGAGGACAGCTTGGCCACTCCTCTCCCCTACAGCTCCTTCACCAGTTCATCGGTGTTTGCCCGAGGATATGGAGCTGGTTACGCCAAACTCAACCGGAAACAAGGTAAGCCTTTCTAATGGCAGGTACTGTGTATTTCCTGCTGTTGTATCTGCACATGGGATCATATTCTAGATTTTATTGGTTGGTATTCTGATGAAAAATTATCACTGCATGCTGTTGCATGGACTGGTGATTCTGGTTAGTGGTGTATTTCTTCCAATAATGCATTGCAAATAGCAACACATATGCATAGAGAGGGAGGGTCCTCTTTGTCTGGGTCAGGGCATGAGTGTATGTTTGCCAGCATTCATTCAATCATAACCTCCTTTCTTTTTGGACCTTTCCCAGTCAAAGGGATCAGTGGTCAGCTCTATCACATGTGATCAGATGGAATTGTTCTTTTCATTACTATGTGTTTAATGATTTTTGAAGTGATTTATATAAATTAATGAATATGAATTATGAAAGGAAAAGGATTTGCTGAATGTTATTAGTCTGCTACCCTATGCTCCTTGCATCTGTTGACACAGAATAGAATAGAATAGAATAGAATAGACATCTTGTCCACTCGCGTGAAAATTTGTCTTTAACTTCACAGACATACATACACTGAAAAACTTCCTCTGCCATGGGTTACTTGGAATGCATGACATAAAAACAATAAATGTGTGGCCAAATGGTTGGGATAAAAGTGTTAATATTAACAATTACTGCATATCTTAAATAGACATCATAAAAACAGTAGAAGTCACTGATATCTAATAAAATATTTTTTTAGTAAGATGACAGAGAATAGAATAAAAGATCTTAAAGCTGTTTCTTGTTGCTGTTGGTACCCTGTATCATCTTCAAATTCATTAAATAAAGGATGTGAAGGGTTTGTGTAGTGTATAGCTCCACCAGCTGTCTCTGGGGGTTCCCTATAATCATGCTGGTAATTTGTTCCTAGCCCCTAAATTTCCGTACCAGCATGTGATGTTGTTGTAAATTTTAAAGTTTTAAAAGCCAGTGCTGATTGAAAATTCTGGCATAAGCCTTGGGATACTGGGTGTGTTTGGTGACCATGTGTAGTAGTGTTAATGTAGCATCTTCAGTACCTCTCTGTGCTTTATAGGCAGATTGGAGGTCTAGCTGACCATGAGGAGATGGTAGGCGCCCCAGTATAACCCTTTCCATGCACTTGCATAAGATGCTGGTAAGAGCAATGGGTCTGTAGTCAGCGAGGAGGGGCGACTTTTTTCAGGCACTGGAAAGATTGTGGATCTCTTCCATGAGAGTGGCTTAACATGTTCATCAAGCAGACCTGGCAGGAATCTTGTAGAAGCACCTTTAAGTTGATAAGTGCACCCTGCAATGGCTCTTCCTCTGAGACCATCTTGCCCTGCAGCTTTGTGTGGCCTTATTTCAGCAGGACTGCCTGCTATCTCTTCTTCAGTAAGTGTGATAGGATCCCAAACTGGGCTACATTCATTGTCAAGCATGTCCCCATGAGTGTCTTTGTCAAACCTACTGTAGAACGGGTTTAACTCACTGGCAAAGAAGACAGTATCTAAGGGTAATCTGTGCTGTGTCCTAGCCTCTCTCTGCCCATCATTATATTATATTGTATTGCTCCATGCTTTCTTTGCATCACCAGTAATGCATTGTTTTTCCATTTTGTGTCTATGCTGTTGTCTGGATCTTTTAGTTCAGCCCTGTTTTCTTTAAATAATGCCAACAAAGGCAGCCCTTTTCTCGCTGAGACATTTCTGAATTTCACATGAGAACCATACCTTTTCATTGGAGTATACCATAATGGTGTTAGTGGTCACAATATTGTTTTCACAGAAAATAATAAATGAGGTCAGTTTATTTGCATTTGCACAGTTATCAAAGAAAATGTCCTAGTTTGTATCCTCAAACCAGTAACCAAGTAAAGTCTTTGCTGGGATCATTATCTATCTAAAGAAGACTGTTGTTTAAGGCGGGGCCTGCCAACAATCATGTCATTGAATAAAACACCATTGAACTGGCTGCTTATATCAAAGACCACTCTGATTTGGCCTGGTTTTCTTGGATGGTAAACCCCCAAAACAGGTTTCCTGTTTGGGGTTCATTGTGCCTGAGCCTTGTTACTAGGCCGACAGCATCTATGTTGCTTAAATGGAAGAGGAGCTGCCCAATTGTTTACTTCATCTTTGTAGAAACCTTCCTCCATGATGTTGATGAAAGTAAGGTCTTCAACGGAAGGCGCTAACTTTGAATCATCCTTTGCCCTCTTGAGGATGTCACCTAATGGAACCGGCCTGTAGACTTTTGCTTTTGTGGGGGCACCGTGGGGTCCATGTATCTGCTTCCTCACATTGTGGATTCTTATTAGCCTATATCTTTCTCAAATAGCAGCGTTATTGGAGCTTCGGGGTCGAGTTCTGGTATCTCTTTTGCGAGAAATTGTAGGTGTGGGTGGCAAAGGGCGACCTGAGGTATAATCATTGGCCAGTCATTTAGGATTGGGGTTACACACTCTGTCCAAGTTGGCAGGGGAAGGGTGACCTGTCCATCCATAGATTCTACTTGAATGCCATGTACTCTCCTCCCTTCCATTTCCATCATGGCAGCAAGGTGAGCTACGACCTTAAATGTCAAAAAGGTTAATTAAGTCTTACCTCACGAAAAATGGATTGATTTTGTCATTGAGGACAGCATAGACCTTGATTGCTTTCTGTCATTAGTCATTGGGAAAATTCTTAACAAGACACATATTGGAACATGTTTCTCCACTGAAGTCTTTACCGCAGATGTCTGTGCACTTGGAAGACTCTCCTCTCTGCCCTGCTCTTCTGCAGGTTGAATTTGGAGGACCATAGGGCAGGTCCTGGGTGATGAGTGCTAACTCTCACTGTTGCATCCATTCCTACTAGTGCAATGCCCTTTCAAAACATGCCTGTTTGGAACAGGACAAATGCTTGACCAGTGGTATTGCTTGAATTTGCCAAAAAAAAGCTCAGAAACTATTAATAAATACATCTTATTATTGAATAGATCCAATTTACCTGTTCTGCTGTGGTTCCATCAGAGTATTGCGATTCGGTATTACGATTTACTAACTTTTTTAATACTAGACCACGGGAAAAATTGAATCATACACTTCTAGGGACTGAGACAGTAAAAATGTTTGATTTTCAAGTATGCATAGAGACAGATATCCTGAAGTAATATATATCAGTCATTGTCAGGAATTGTTTTTTCCAGCAACCCAAAAATCAAAGAATAAAGAATTTTTCCTAACAAATTCGTGGTATTTTCTTTTTTAATTTATAAGGGACATGTAATGTTTTATACTTCTGGTGAATATAATCCAATCAATCTTATTTCCATAGATGTATTTTGTAGATACAGTACCTTTTGTCAACACCTTATTTTGAAAAGCAGACGTAGTCCCACGTGTCTACTTCCTCTAACTTCTCCAAGGTGGTCTCTAGCTCTCCCGTCAGCTCCGTTCTCTTTATCCATCCATGGTCAGCTCCATCGGGGCCGTTTCAATGCAGAGAACACAAATGTCAGTATCTGGGTGCTCTACAGTTGTAGCGTCGGCCCATTTGACCATGGAGATGAGAGCGACGTTACCCCGATACGATAACGTTTCCTGTCCCTGACAGAGTTAGCATGCAGCTTTAGCCGTGATGTGTAGCTCTGCTTTTCCTGACAATGTGTGAAACCCAAAGTGTTTCCATCCTTTACTGTATGTGTAGTGTTTACCACTTTAGATTCAAAGTGTGAGTGTTCAGGTTGTATCCCTGCGGACCCTCCGCCATTTTGTGCCGAGTTTACGCTCCCAACATAAAGGAATTCTGCTAGTGCCTCTTTGTTTGTTCCATCTGACAGAAACTAGGGATTGACTGACTGTACTTGCTAAACTCCTTGCAATGACATCGTCCATCATAAAGAAACAGTACATACACAACTGTGCCTAATGCTGAAGACAGTACTCTTCCAATCATTTTGTTCCAAATGTTCAGATCAATTTTTCTGCTTTTCTTCCTTTTCCCCTCCTCCAATCATTCACCCTGTCCACCCTACACACCCTACAACACTCACAAAACTAGGTGCTGGAGGCTGGTCGCCCTTGGATACAGACCGTTACCAGTGGTTACAGGTGGACCTGGGTTCTAGGAAGCAGGTGGTTGCCATAGTGACGCAGGGTCGCTACAGTAGCTCTGATTGGACTAGCAAGTATCGGCTGCTTTACAGTGACACTCAGAAAAACTGGAGGCCTTATCTACAGGATGGAAACATCTGGGTAAGGAAGAATCTTATGTTATATATTAATGTCATCTCATCTCATCTAAACTTTCCTTTTAACCCCTTAAACATTTGATGCAATTGTCAAAAATTGCACAAAGTCGTCATTCACATTCTGCAGGAATCAGTGCCGCTTGGTTTCTGCATGATGATGCAGTATATATCGGTCAGTGTATTAACGTTACATACAGTAACTTAGATGGCGGTTGTAGGGATGCTGATTTCGGAATATTTTTTTAACCGATAACGACCCTCATTAACCGATTATTAAATCTCATGTAGCGTTGCACCAGCTGCAGTGTATGAGCACAACAGACAACTGAGTCCCCAGTTCACCGTCAGGAGAGTTACTGTAGCAGCCACGGTGCTGCGTTCACTGTCACCAGTTCACCATCAGGAGAGTTACTGTAGCAGCCACGGTGCTGCGTTCACTGTCCTCAGTTCACCGTCAGGAGAGTTACTGTAGCAGCCACGGTGCTGCGTTCACTGTCACCAGTTCACCGTCAGGAGAGTTACTGTAGCAGCCACGGTGCTGCGTTCACTGTCCTCAGTTCACCGTCAGGAGAGTTACTGTAGCAGCCACGGTGCTGCGTTCACTGTCCTCAGTTCACCGTCAGTAGAGTTACTGTAGCAGCCACAGTGCTGCGTTCACTGTCCTCAGTTCACCATCAGGAGAGTTACTGTAGCAGCCACGGTGCTGCGTTCACGGTCCCCAGTTCACCGTCAGGAGCGTTACTGTAGCAGCCACGGTGCTGCGTTCACTGTCCCCAGTTCACCGTCAGGAGAGTTACTGTAGCAGCCACAGTGCTGCGTTCACTGTCCTCAGTTCACCGTAAGGAGAGTTACTGTAGCAGCCACGGTTCTGCGTTCACTGTCTCCAGTTCACCATCAGGAGAGTTACTGTAGCAGCCACGGTGCTGCGTTCACTGTCCCCATTTCACCATCAGGAGAGTTACTGTAGCAGCCACGGTGCTGCGTTCACCGTCACCAGTTCACCATCAGGAGAGTTACTGTAGCAGCCACGGTGCTGCGTTCACTGTCCCCAGTTCACCATCAGGAGAGTTACTGTAGCAGCCACGGTGCTGCGTGTAGTGTCGAGGACACATGCAGCCACTTTACCAGTAAAAGTCTCCACCACATCATTTAGTTTAGTTTAGTTCAGTAGGTTGTCAGCTGTGTGTCTGCCCGGTATAACTTTAATGAGTGTCCGACAGACCGTGTGTGTGACGGCGGTGAGTGTGGGGTTGTTGGTGGCGTTCTAGCTGTGAACGTAGCTGTAGCAGTGTGTGTACAGTTTATTTGTTGGTGAATAAATGCTACAACTCCTCGAGCCAACTTCCTGTTTCTGTAACGCCGGCTCAGACTCTCTTAAGGTGGACTGTTAAGGTGGACCAGATATTTTCCTTTAAGTGACAAGCCGCTTCTCTGAGTTTTGCTCAGCTTTTTAATTAATCATTAATATTTCTGTTAACCGTTTAACCGATAGCGTTAATCGGTTAAAATGCTTAATGTCAGTTAATGGTTAAACGGTTAATTATTAAGATCCCTAGGAGACAGCTGCTCAGAGACGGAAGCTGGACGGCAGACTCCAGATCAGCTCTGATTGGTTGTTTTCCTCCGGTCTGTGAAATCGTGCAGATGCCGTTAGGAGCACCGGAGGACACCGGAGGACACAGAGGAACATGATTTCTTTCAGATTACCTGTCTCATGCACTACTGTCAGGATATAGTGATCGTTTTATAAAAATAACTTTTTTTAATCATATTTGCTCCATTTCTACCTGCTTTAAGAGATGAACACATTCATATCAATAATTTCGGGCCAATGATATCATATATATTATTCTGAAATGGGACATTCTGCGTAATGATTATTTTTACTTTTGGTACTTTAAGTATATTTGGATGCTGATGCTTTTGTACTTTTACTTGAATAACATTTGAATGCAGGACTTTTACTGTTAAATGCTAATTGGCATTGTATTTTACATCGTTGGAAAGCCTGTTTATTTACCTTTGCAATGATGTCCAACTTGTAAGGATCATGCATTTGTGGGATAAGCAGCACAGCTGTTGGTGTTGACTCTTGTTTTGAGTTGTTTGGTGGATTGGATGATTGAACTCTCTATCAGTAACAAGGAACAAACAAGACATATTGATTCATTTAATACACCGTCAGGAGCCTCAGTAGCAGGTGAAAGATCCATACGCAGCCACAACAGCTTGGGTAACCCTGGCTCTGTGGGGGTGAGCGTTGTCATCTTGGAGGATGAAGTTAGGTCACAGATTGGGGAGATATGGGATCATCACTGGCTGCAGAATCTCATCCCGATATCTCTCTGCATTGAGATGGCCTTCAATGATGACAAGCTTTGTTTTGTTAGTGACATCATTGAGGGAACACACAACCACGCTGGCTGACCTGCAACGAATCCTGGTTGAGGAATGGAACGCCATCCCACAGCAACGTGTGACCAGGTTGGTGACCAGCATGAGGAGGAGGTGCCAGGCTGTTGTGGCTGCGTATGGATCTTCCACCGCTACTGAGGCTCCTGACGGTGGATTAAATGAATAAAGTGTAAAATAGCCAATATGTCTTGTTTGTTCCTTGTTACTGATAGAGAGTTCAATCATCCAATCCACCAAACAACTCAAAACAAGAGTCAACACCAACAGGAGAATACACTGTTTACCATTGGCAGAGCATTTTGGCAAATTCTTCTTGGGCGCTACCCACATAATCAGCTGTGCTGCTCATCCTACAAATGCATGATCCTTACAAGTTGGACAACATTGTGAAGGTAAATAAACAGGCTTTCCAACCATGTAAAATACAATGCCAATCAGCATTGTAAAAACTGAGAAATAATCAGCCAAACACAAATTTCCAAACTTTTTTTCCGAGTTTATATCTCCTTTCTAGTGTTCCGACCACTCAGAGCTCTTTACACGACATGTCAGCATTCATACACACATTCATACACTGATATCAGAGGCTGTCATACAAGGAGCCAACCTGCCCATAAGGATCTAAATACTCATTAACACATCGATGGCTCAGCCTTCAGGAGCAGTTTGGGGTTCAGTGTCTTGCTCAAGGACACATTGACATGTGACCGGACCAGCCAACCCAAGTAATGAATAGAAATAAAAGTATTCCTATTTTCATTTGTCCAGCCAAAAGTTGCTGAGCTAGACATTTTTAAAAGCTATTCCAAAATCATAATAATACATTGATCTGATGAATAAAATATACACCTTTTACAATTTTCCAATTTAATTTCCCCACTTTTCTGCCCAACAGTCCATAGATATAAAATAAAAAAACAATTCCAAAACCCCATTACATTTGATCTGATGAATAAAAAATATTTTTCCAACTTCTTTTTGACTTCTCATGTGGAAAATGTAACTGCCTGCAGTTATAGGACCGTGGAGGCCTTCCTGCCACAATTCTGCAGCATGTTTGTTTCTGTGTGTTTCAGACGTTTGAGGGGAATGTGAACAGTGAGGGTGTCGTTCGCTATGAGCTGCAGCACGCTATCCTGGCCCGCTACATCCGCTTTATCCCAGTGGACTGGAGCAAGGAGGGACGCATCGGAGTGCGCCTGGAGCTCTACGGCTGCTCATATTGTGAGTACAAGTGAGGGAAACCTGATTCCACCAGCCAGCTATTCTGTTCTACACAGTATGTTGCATCAGTAAAGGTTTTTTTTTGAGGAGGGGAGGCAGGTTAATACCGCCACCTCATACTAAAAAGCCCAACGTGTCTATAAAAGTTACCTGTCGGTGTGGATATGAATGGTTGTCTGTCTCTGTCTGTGCTTCCTGCCCACTGTGAGCTGGGATAGGCTCCAGCCCCTGTGACCCAGTGAAAGTTAACCCTCTGAGACCCATGGGATCGCCAGCATTCCCGACTGACATTACTGTCTTAAGAGGCTGTAGCGGGCTCAGCCTCAAAGCTAGGAATATACTGGTATCATATGAAACTAGAAAATCTAAGGAAGGGGAAGGAGGCTTGATAACGCTCCAAGGACTACATTTTAGTGGAGAAAAACTGGTATTGCCATATTCACAGGGGTCCCTTGACCTCCGACCTCCAGATATGTGAATGAAAATGGGTTCTATGGGTACCCACGAGTCTCCCCTTTATGCAATCCCATGCAGTTTTGGGCAAAAACCATGCAGTTTTTTGCATCCAGTATGAATGTGTTATTTTCACTGCTCATCCGATCTACTTCACACTTGGCAGGTGTATTGCTGTGGACCCATGGGAGTGTTTTTTTTTTTCGAATTTGGTGCAAATATCTCCTTGTGTTTTTCCCCATTGAGTAAGACTGTATGTCCCTGGTGTCAGACTTAATACTAACTAATAAACACTAATACCAATACCGCCAGCAAGATACCTCCACTAACTAAATCCATGCTCTACTTTATCACCATGGTGATTATGTCAAAGCACTACTAATTACCCAAACTAAGTGTTTTCATCAATGTTTCTGACTGTGAATAGTCGAGATCTGGGTATGTTTTACAGGGGTGGATTTAGTGATTTGGGGGTTCCAGACAAATACCGTCATCTGTGTGAGAAATGGTATCAACCCCGAAATTGCTGCAACAACTCATGAGACATAATAGGGCGTGGAGATTGCCATCATATCCTTCTATCATAATGTTCTAAACCCTTAAACACTGTCACAATTTATTTTAATTAATCAATTAATTCATGTTTATTTCTTGACCCTCAGTGCTGAGCAGCATCTCAGATTAATCTTCAGTTTCCAGCTTTCAGATGATGTACACCACTTCTATGTGACATCTACTGTTGACGTGCTATCTCCCCCTAAGATAAGAGAGATCCCCTACCCCCCCAATAAAAAGACAGAGGGTAAAGCTGGTATAGATAAGAGAGATCCCCTACCCCCCCAATAAAAAGACAGAGGGTTAAGCTGGTATAGATAAGAGAGATCCCCTACCCCCCCAATAAAAAGAAAGAGGGTAAAGCTGGTATAGATAAGAGAGATCCCCTACCCCCCCAATAAAAAGACAGGCAGTTAAGCTGGTATAGATAAGAGAGATCCCCCCCCGTCCCCCCCCGTCCCTCCCCCCCAATAAAAAGACAGAGGGTAAAGGTGGTATGTGATTATAGTTAGGAAAACAATGGCGGACAGGACAGTTTCAACAGCCACTCTGTGGGCGTGGTCACCTAGCTGGAGGTTGTTCTCGTGGTTCTACTGTTCCACCAGGAAACCCTTATATGGCCTGAAAAATGTTACCAACGTCACCAGCTTAAGGAAGTGCTGCTCAGCGTCTTTTCAGACCCATTTACTTGGAGATGGAGCAGGAGAAAAAGAGAGAGGATGGTCTTTTATGATACTAGGGGGGCCTGTAGACACACTGGGGACAGATATTGATGTTTAAAAGACATGGAAAAGTGCATTTTGCATAATAGGTAACGTTTAAACGGTGACAAATATGTTGTCGGCTGATGGGCGGTGCTTGGTGTTTCCTCAACAGATCTCAACATGGCTGATCACAAACTTTCTCATTTTACAGTTAAACAGTACACTACAAGACCTTTTTTTTGTCTTCCAGGGGCAGATGTGATCAGTTTTGACGGCCATGGTGTCATCTCCCACCGCTTCAGGAGTAAGAAGATAAAGATTGTGAAGGATGTCATCTCTCTGAAGTTTAGAACCACGGCTGGAGACGGGGTCCTGCTCCATGGAGAGGGACAGCAGGGAGACTACATCTCCCTGGAGCTTCGCAGGGCAAGACTGCAGCTCAGCATCAACTTAGGTAGCCTTCTATCAAGTCTGTGTGCTTCTCTAGCAAAAGCCTATTCTGTTCTATTGAAGTTGTAAGGAGTGTATTATCTACAACCTGTTCCTGTGTGATTTCCTCACCTCTCTCCAGGCAGTAACCAGCACGGTTCCATTCAGGGTCACACGTCTGTGACCAGTGGGAGCTTACTGGATGATGACCACTGGCACTCAGTTGTCATACAGCGGTACCGAAGGAATGTCAACTTCACTTTGGACCATCACACTCAGCAGTTCAGGACCAATGGAGAGTTTGACCACCTGGACCTGGACTATGAGGTAAAGACTCAGGCCTTTTTCATCATCTGACACAACTGGTCAATATACGATCCTGTCTCACAGATGTTAAAAACTGGCTTTCACAAAGTTTTCTCCAGCTAAACTCCAATAAATCTGAAGCCATCATCAGAGGTCCAGACTCCTCTGGCGAGCACTTCTTCCGTCACTTAGGTTCTCTGTCAGAACCCAGTGTAGCAATCTTGGTTTGATCTTCAACAACAAACTTAACTTTGA
Organism: Sebastes fasciatus; assembly: GCF_043250625.1. NCBI lineage: Eukaryota > Metazoa > Chordata > Actinopteri > Perciformes > Sebastidae > Sebastes > Sebastes fasciatus. Next base: position 36,230,351 of record NC_133805.1, read on the forward strand.
CCAACAGGTGAAGTCCGTTATTCAATCATGCTTTTTACAACTTTGCAATATCTCAAAAATTAGATCTTTTTTATTTCCTAAGAATTTAGAAACAGTCATCAACGCTTTCATTACATTCCGTTTAGACTGCTGTAACTCACTGTGTTCCTGTCTCACCCTACACAACCTCTCCACACTTCAACTAGTTCAAAATGCTGCAGCAAGACGACTCACACAATCACACATAACACCTGTTTTAGCATCTCTCCGTTGGTTACCTGTACATTTTAGAATTGATTTAAAATTGTAATGGTTACTTTTAAAGCACGGTTGGGGTTAGCCCCTGATTATATCACTGACCTACTAACCCCTTAGGAGCCTGAATGCAGCCTGAGAGAACTTAGTTATTCCAGGTCAAAGCTATAACCCAGAGGAGACGAGCCTTTGGAGTCACGCCCCCCCGACTCTGGACCATCCTGCCGGAGGAGATCAGGCCGGCTAGCTCTGTTTAGTCTTTTAAATCTCTTTTAAAAACACACTTTTTCAGAATTGCTTTCTCTTAATTGGTTATTCTTGCTATTATTCTAATTGTTTTTACTGTGTTTTAGTACTTCATACCTTGCTTGTCATTTTTACTGTATCAACTGTATTTTTATTTATTACTACCTGTTAATTTATGCTGCTTTTTATGTATTTGTAAAGCACTTTGTGACATGTTTTTGAAAAGTGCTATATAAATAAAGGTATAATTATTATTATTATTATTATTATTATTATTATTATCTAAGCCTCATGTCACAATCCTGGGACTTTGCTCTCTGCTCAGAGGTCTGTGAGTTATAGAAGTCCTTTAAGATGAAAATTAGCACGTGGAAACGATATACGTGCACTCTAGTGTGTCTATTCTTCTTGAAGATCTGCATCCACATTGGAACATCTTGAGACTCTTCTTCAAAAGCTCAGTCTTTAGGTGAGAAAAACATCTTCTTAGTGTGGATGGGGTTCCAAAATGGAGAGACAACAATGTCATTTCAAATGTTTCCATCTTTGTGTGGATGTACTCTTATACAGGACCTGATCTGCAATGTAACAGTTTGGTTGAGTTGATATATGGGGTCATTTTAGACGTGAAAGCTGCGTCATCTACTGCTACTGCTGCCACAGTGTGTGTGTGTGTGTGTGTGTGTGTGTGTGTGTGTGTGTGTGTGTGTGTGTGTGTGTGTGTGTGTGTGGAAGATGATGGAGACAGTCTGCCTGTGTTCATGGGTACCTTGCTAGCTAGGACTACTGTATGTCCTCGATGTCCATTACCCCATCAGTCCAAAATCTATTTTAACAGAAACCATTTAATCTTTTAGAACAGGAAACGTGTCTGGACATTATGAACTTTAGGGGGAGTCAGCGATTCTGGAGAACTCCCACTTCCTCTCTTTTTTTATATTGTACGTCCATGGCCTTTCCCCTGTCCTGTGCACGAGCATGAACGACCCTGTTGCTGATTGGCTGGAATAGTGTTGTGTGGTTCTGTTTGTTTCCCATTTACAGAGCCAGGGCTGTGTATGAACACCGAAGAGTGACAAAGAGTGTACTGGATTAGAATCGCTGACTGCACCTTTTAAATCTCATTTCAGAGAAAAGCCTGCCTTATATTATTATTATTATTATTATATATATTAAGGGCAGTGTTCAGTATCCAGGGGCAGAGCCAGAGACTTTCTTTTGCTGGTGCTATAGACCCTTTTACAGCCAACATCAGCAACACACATGTTGGCAACAGAAGTGGTTGGAGTTAGCGAGCTTCAAACATGGAATTAAAACTGTAACCAGCATCAACAAGTCTGGTTGTTATGTGTTCGCCTGTCATTATCAATATTCAAACAGAGGGCTCAAGTTCTACAGAATTCCGACAGGATTACGACGTTTCAGAGCAACAGGGTGTTTCAGTTTGACGAGTGGCCGTGTGAACAGGTGAATTTCAGCCAAATGCTTGCGTGGTCACTCGTAGTGACTTACGTAAATGCTAGGTGTAGATAATAGACACAGATGAGTATGTACTTCAAAGTGATTAAAGGCTTTTACGAGGACACCTACATGTTCTGTTTGTGTTTTCAATAGCCGTCGTCACTACGAGCAACCACCCATTTGGCTGTTAACACGGTCACTCGTTAAACCTAAACACCGGCGGCGTCTGGACTGAAGATACCATCAAAAATGCTTGTGTTTGTGTTGTAATAAACTCAAAACCCTGAGTCTGTCATGGTATTTGACATTCTGTACATGACCACAGATAACGTAGTTGGAAGCATTTAGTGTAAGGTTACACACTAGATTTCTCCACCAAATATGTGTATATATCTGAGGTCTGTACTAGGAAGCAGGATTTAGGGTCAGTGAGGTAACTTCTGGGTTAACCCTTCGGGGTTTTCAGTCCTACGAAGGTGTATCACTTCTTACTGGGGTAGATCGCCATGGTAACTGATGCTGAACAGCTAACCTGCTCCGCAGCAGGTTATGTTCCAGATAAGAGATCAACTCATATGAAAGCACCTCCTACTGACCAATCAGAGCTCGGTGTATGATAATATTACATAAAGATGAAGAGGTTACAGTCATAATCAGACTAAAAACAACGCAGTTTAAACTGACAAATGCCGGAAGGACAGCTGGATTTATGCTGTGCGTTTACCGTTTTGAATTATATTTTTTTATGTTTAATTTATTTGCTCTCAAGTCCGTTTCACACCGCCGGAGACAGGACGCAGCTGAAAGAAGGCTGAAGTAGTCACACACACCACAACTTTGTCAAAGGCCAAAATGAAGTATAACTATTCATCCATTATATTCTAAAAGCTATTTATATATCACTGCCCCATCTAGACCACTATATCTGACTTTTGAGTGTTCCGTTAAATTAAATTAGTAAGTCTGTTAATTTACACATTCACAAATCGAGAGTTTTTCTTTAGCCAGCTGTCCTTCCTGCATCTGGCAGCTTCAGCTGTGTTACTTTTAGTATGGATTTTGTGTGTAACTTCTTCGTAATTGTCTAATATCTCTTCCTTTGTAAAATGCTGACAGTAGACTTGTCCATGTTTGTGATTGGTCACATGCTGCAAACCCCGCCCCTTTTTGTGAACACGCTCATAACCAGATTGATAAACTTTGGGTTGATTTACCGAGATGATAACCAGCGTCGTAGGACCGCTTGGCGGGCCGCGTTTCTTAGGGTTAGTGATGCCAGATAAGGAGAAGGTAGCCTGGATATGTTGAACTGGCTTCATAGTACAGGCCTCTGGCCACTTGCTAATGTCTTCTACACACTCACTATGAGCACACTGATTGGGAAAGTCTATTTGTTTAGGTTATATTTGTGATCTCTGGGGATTAACGCCCTTCATAGCTTGACAAGCTATTGCAGTCCGCTGTTCTTCCGTTGCCACAATGCGTGCACACACCTACTGTATCTACGTCATCAGTAAAAGGGTCGACGTGGTTGCTCCACCTTTCAGTGAGGATGCGCTGAAATTTGGGGTTTCCCATTAATGTGCCAGTCACCACAGATTAATTTCTACTTCCACACCCCTGACACATATACACATGTGCACACACGCACATATACGCAGTAGGCTGCCCACTCCGCAACGGTTACAATGTCATTCTGTGTTAAGCACAAGGCGAGATATTCAGCCCAAGGGATACAGATTAGGCCTGCCAGTCTACGTAAACACAACTCAATATAACCTTTGACTCAGTTCTGCCACGGACAGGCACACAAGCAGCGAGCAACAGACTGGTTTGTGCACATTTCAGCCTCAGGTTCTGAGATCACAAACTAATCCTGCTAATTACCAACACCTCCACCAATGAATCAACATTTTTTCGCTTCATAGAGCTAATGTTATATGAATGAGCATCGGATAGTGATCGCGTCCCATGTTCAACGAGAGAGAGATAGAGAGAGAGATAGATAGAGAGAGAGAGAAAGATGGATAGAGTGAGAGTGAGAGTGAGAGAGAGGCTGGTGTTAACAGCTGTTTCTACACGCCAGCTGATTTTGAGTGATTATTCAATGCTCTGATTAATAAATGTAGGCTAAACAAATAATGCTTTGACTGTGATGACCGTTTAGTTTAGTTTTTCTAGCACCTAGGCGTTGTCCAATGTGCTCCAGGCACTGACCCGCCAGAAACTCATGTGCACGCACACCTTGACTCACGAGTATACTTAAGAATAGATGCTAATGTAAGGCATTAAACATTCTAAATACACCACAGAAATGTCCTTGGGCCTGCTATGGCTATCCTACAGCACCCCAAGCCCCTCCCTGGTGGCAGTCTCTACTTTGGAAGTCGTCTTATCAGTCTTAAATCACGTCTGAAGAAGTTGTTGTGACTGATATATAAGATAAGCAGGCTTACAGGTGAAAACATCTGTCTGACTAATGCAACATTCTGTCTGGGGTCTGGCTGAGCCTCTACTCCACCTGGCAATACAATATAATATCAGTGTTTCATTTGATTGTAATATTGCATTTTCTGAATTGAAAGCTAATGATCTGATATGAGTTGCTGACAGTCAGGTGTGTTTGTTGGTCACAGTAGCACTATAAACGTCCCAGTACAGTAGGATCACTGTTGCTCTGCTCTGCTGTGTGTCCTCAGATCAGTTTCGGAGGGCTACCTGTATCAGCGAAGCCAAGTTCAGGAGGCCGAGAGAACTTTGTGGGCTGCATGGAGGGAATGACCTACAACGGAGACAACATCACTAACCTGGTCCGCAGGAAGAAGGTGGACACCTCCAGCTTCGTAAGTCAGACTCTCTCTGGCTGTTGTGTGTGTGTGTGTGTGTGTGTGTGTGTGACAGAGACATAGCTTACATTGTATTTTATTTATCCGTCTTTAGAGTAGAATACTACATTAAAGGTCCCCTATTGTGAAAGTGAGATTTCCATGTCTTAGGCTTGATAGGCTTTGACTGTGAACATATCAGAACTGGCATATTTCAATATGTTTAGTCTAACAACTAGCCTAATCATTTTGCTTGAAATATAACTGCAGCTTTGATGGCTTGTTTGATTTTTGGAAATCATGTGAGTATGTGCAGGTGCACGCCGGTTGGCTTTGAATATGTTGTTATCAGTTAAAGGGACTGTTTGTAAGAATCCTAAATGTCTTGTTAACAGCGACACCTGTTGCCGTTAAGTCAACGAAAGTCAGCGTCCTGTTGCTGGCGCTTGTGCTCGCAAGGAGCATCACTCAACACAGTGAGGCGACACACGTCAGCTAAAAGCACAATATCATTCTATATTTCAGCTGCTTGGCAGTAATGTTAGCTGACCAGACCAAGGTCTCTCCATGAATCAATGCTGATCCTAGTGTTGGCTTTTCCTGCCTCAGCCTCCCGACCGCGGCCGGAGGGAACGAGAGACACCGGAGTTTTGGTCGTAGACGATAACGTTTCTCTCTGCGGAGCCCCGTCACTTCACAAGACACGGGAAACCTCTGTTGGTCTGGAGGAGCTGCAGCAGTTATTTCTGCACAAACGTCCACTGTACATTTACTATATATTCTCAGAGCTAAACTAACTCTTCTGCAGTGTGGAGTGTGCACGCATGCACGTGAGAGTGGAGCGAATGAGAACAAGTGAGAACGAGTGCGGTGTGTGAGTGAAGACAGGCAGAGGAGCAGAGTACAGCAGAGACTCCGGTCCTGGAGACCAAAGCTACGGTCTCCCCTGTGTCTTCTGACCGCGGTCGGGAGGCTGAAGCAGGAAGAGTGTACAATGTTTAACAGATGGGCTTCACTAGATAGAACTTTGCGGTTCTGGTGCTTCCTTGTAGTTTGTGTTGGAGTCTGAGTCTGAACTATGAGGGGCCGGACAAGACATAATTCGTTCTGGCACTCACACACACATACCTTTCACATACATATATTTTCACTCACACTCTCTCCTGATGCCTCCTATGTTGCAGGATCAGTACACAACCCCGATCTCAACCCCCACTCCCCCGCCCCACCACACACACAGACGACAGTCGCTCACCGGCGCTCAGACACGCTGCTTTATTTCCTCATTCATTCAGTCTGTATCGAAGCATATTTGCGTCAGAATTTAAAGATATTAGTTTGTTACTCAGTACTAAGATAAGATAAGATAAGATATTCCTTTATTATTCCCACAGTGGGGACATGTGCAGTGTACAGCAGCAAAGGGGATAGTGAAAAAAAACAAGAAGCATCAGCTAACACAGTAAAAAAAAGAGCTAAACAAAGTGTAACAAAATTTGAACCATTTAAATAGAAAGATGTATAAAAATAGGAGCAGTATATACAGTATCGACAATAAACAGACAATAAAAAATGACACAACTGGAAAAATGATATTGCACAGTGAGAATGAAATGAAATTCCACCTGAAAATATTGCACAGTAAGAATTACACCTGAGTAGCAATGATATTGCACAGTCAGTGTACAGTATAGTGCAGTTCTTGTCAGTTTTTGGTGTGTATGTGGTCTACTGGGAGCAGTGCTGGTTGTGGAGTCTGACAGCTGCAGGAAGGAAGGACCTGCGATAGCGCTCCTTCACACACTTCGGGTGGAGCAGCCTGACTATCTAAAGTTACAGCTTTTATGTGCAGTCAGTCATTTCTGAACAGCTTTTTTTGCCCTCACATTCAAATATCACACAGAATCAAGTCACCCTCAGCTCAGAATAAAACCTCAGCTTGTTCTTCTGTTTGCGAAGTTCATTTTTATCACACTGACTGAAACAGCGGTCAGTTTGTTGGAGCAGTTCCACTTGTTCAGTTGTTTATAGGTGCAACCAAAACCTAGCATTTATCTGCTACATAAATAGCTCGACTGCAAGCCTCATGTCTCTGGTTCCTACCCTTTATTTGTTCCGGTGTGCAACACAATACACCCCAAGGACAGTTCCTGTGTGACGTATTAGGACCCATCACTACACCCCCCCTTCTAATTAAGAGACATTTCTTGTGGAGATGCAGAAATAACCTTACTGAACACAGTGATGAAAAACTCTTCTCCATACCGCAACATATTGTAACATGTTAACAGTATTATTTAAACAATGACATCTCTATCAATAAGAACACCTTTTGGCTTTTCACTTTCACTCAGTAGCTTATATATGAACCCATTACCATATACCACGGGTATGAAGCATTTTCCAACATATGTTTCTGTAAACATTAACACAATAATCAACACAATCTTTTCAAATATCAACTTCTCTCTCTCTTTTCTTTTTTTTCTGTGTCTGTGTGTGCATATAAGGGATGGGGTAGACTGCCCAAACCCTTTATCTGAGTGTGGGGATTATTCTGCCCCAGTTTTCACTCAGTGTTAGTGTTCATCTCACATAGTCCTTCAAGAATGCTGGAGTCACTCTAACTGTAGCCAGATAACGTTTCTCACACAATGGAGTCTGTTGACTGGAGTCACGCTGGACTTCCGGTGTGACTGGTGGAGCAGGTGTACTGACAGCAACTGGAGTGTTGTTTTCCTGCGATGTTTCAGGTGCGTTGGTAGGTGTTTCAGGCGCCACAGAGGTTGGCGAGAGGTGGAATCTGTATCTTCGCAGCATGCCCCTGGGCGTCTCGATGACGTAGGATCTCGGATTGTTTGCTGAAGACACCACCGTGGGTCTTTCGAGCATGTCCTTGACCCACACATGATCGCCAGGTTGCAGGTGTGGCATGTCATGTGCTCTGTGTCGTCGGTTGTAGTTTTGTTGCTGTTTCAATCTGTACTTTTGTTTTGTCTTTTCCAGTTTCTCCATGTCTGCACATGCTGGATTGAGCTTCCTCCCCATGAGTAACTCAGCGGGACTGTGTCCATTTGCCAGTGGAGCGGCACAGTAGGCCATGAGGGCAGGATAAGGATCACTTGATTTCTTGAGGAGATTTTTGATCGTCCTTACAGCCTGCTCCGCCTCACCGTTGCTCTGTGGGAAATGTGGACTAGATGTCACATGGCTGAAGCCCCACTCCTGTGCAAACTGTCTGAAGCATTCAGATGCAAATTGTGGTCCGTTGTCAGACCGTACCACTTCAGGTATCCCGTGATGTGCAAAAATGGACTTGAAGTGCACTATCACAGCTTCTGATGTTGTGGATGTGAGTTTGGCCACTTCAAAGTATCGTGAAAAATAATCCACGATAACTGAGAAATATTTGTCTTCAGTCTGAAACAGGTCTGCTCCCACAGTAAACCATGGCCTTGACGGGAACTCAGTAGGCATCATTGTCTCTCTGAGGTTAGTTCTCTCACGTGGACACGTGTCACAGCTCTCTATCATTTTTTTCAGCTCCCTGTTGAGACCTGGCCACCAAACTGAGCCCTCTCCCTGTATTTGGCTATACCAAGATGACCCTCGTGAAGCTTGGTCAGCATGTCTTCTCTGAGTGATGCTGGGATTACTATGCTGCTGCCAAACAGTAGTAGGCCATTTTGAACAGTGAGCTCACCTGAGAAAGGCATATATGGCTGGAATACTGCTCCAATGGAGAACAGGCCATCCTTCGTCAAAGACAGAATCGGCATACAGGTTGATTTCTTCCTCTTGTAGCCCCTCTGTTGTGCTGTTCACAGGGCTTCTCGACAACACATCTGCAGTCGCGATGTCCTTGCCGGCCACATGAGATATGGTGTAGGAGAATCTCATTAGACTCATACGCAGACGTTGTATGCGTGGTGGAAGTTCATCCAGACTTTTTGAGCCCAGCAGAGAAACCAGAGGTTTGTGGTCAGTTTCGATAAGGAAGCTTTTCCCGATAACAATCTCTGCAAATCTCTCACAGGCCCACGTGGTGGCCAGCGCCTCCTTCTCGATCTGGGCATATTGCAGTTCGGTGCTGCTGAGACTTCTCGAAGCATTTGCCACCGGTTTCCAGTCTGCGCTCTCTCGAGAACAGCTCCCATCCCCTACGATGACGCATCGGCAGAGACTAGCGTTTCAGCATTAGGATCATACAGCGCTAGCCCTGGGGGAGTGTAAGTTATTCTTTTATGCTGTCAAAGACCTGCTGCTGCTGTGACCCCCACACCCACATGTTTGACTTCTTTAGCAGATCTCTGAGTGGGCGTGTTTTCTCAGCGAGGTGAGGCAGGAATTTCCCAAGGTGGTTTGTCATCCCCAGAAAACCTCTCACTTCACTGACGTTGGTGGGCGCCTTCATGGCTCTCACAGCGCTCACCTTGTCAGGGTCCGGGCTGACCCCTGTCTCCTCGATGATCTGCCCCAGGAACTTGATCCTGCTCTTGGAGTCGAGACAGAGCTCTCCGCAGCCTCTCGTCGTGCTCCGTCTGTGTGGCTCCCCAGATGAGCACGTCATCCATCTGACACAGAACGCCTTCTAGTCCCTCCAGGACCCGCTGCATGCGTTTCTGGAAGTGTTCAGGTGCTGATGAGATCCCAAAACAGAGACGGTTGTAGCGATACCGCCCGAAAGGTGTGAGGAATGTGTTCAGCAGGGAAGATTCTTTTGAGAGTGGAATCTGCCAAAAGCCAGCATTGGCATCCAACTTTGAGAACACTTTGGCTCCGGCAAGCTGTGTGTGTTCAACTGAAGGTAGTGGATGCCTCTCTCTCATCACTGATTTGTTCAGTTCGGTGAGGTCAGAGCATATCCTCACTCTGCCTGTGTGCTTTGGCACCACCACCATGGGCGCACACCACTCTGTGGGCTACTCCACTTTTGAGGTCACCCCCCGCTGCTCCATGCGATTCAGTTCCTCTTCGGTAACAGAGGGAGGGAGATGCGCCTGGGCATTGAGATGGAGAAAGGCTTTGCCCCCAGCTTCAGAACAATGTTGTACTCACCCTCCATTTTTCCAAGTCCACATAAGAGCTTCAGGAACTCCCGCTTTACAGTCTCTATGGAGTCCAGGCTGATGTCATCTAGTCTGACGACCAACTGCAGGGCGTTGGCAGCCGGCCTGCTCAGCTGTAGCGTGCTCAGCCCCTCCACGACATATATGACCTCTGTAGTGCTTTTGGTTTTTTTTGGTGAGAGTGGCAGTGAACTTGCCCTTTACTTTCAGAGGTGCTCTTCCTGGCCCCAGCTGAATTTTTCTTGACCTCTCTGGTCGTTGCTTCTCTTGCTGGACATTGTTGTTTTGCATCTTGCCTGTCTTTCTGGGGTTTTCTGAGTCGTCTGTCTGGACTGAGCTTTGGCTTGCACTGATCTTGCGCTGCTGCGCCGCTGCGCGTGCACGCTGTCGAGCTGCGTGTTTGAGATGTCACCCTTAAAATGAGTCTTTAGCATTTCTTGTTGCCTTTTCACCAGTTCGTTTTGTTTGGCTTGCGTAACAGCCTTCACAAGTGTCAGTTCTGGGTCCATCTGTAATTGTTCACATAAATGTTTGTCTCTCAGACCCACCACAAGTCTGTCCCTCACCATTTCATTATGTAGAGCTCCATATCCACAGTGCTCCGCCAGGCAATGCAGCGTAGTAATGAAGCTGTCAGCTGACTTGCCCATCTCTTGCTTCCGCTGATTAAGCTTTGCCCTCTTGAATATGACATTTCTGCAAGCTATGAAGTGAGCATCTAACTTTTCTTCGACAGTAGAATACTCACTCGCTTCTTCAGGAGTTAGGTGTAAGGAAACTATTATATCCTCCGCCTCCTCACCCATAGTGTAGATCAAAGCGTTGACTTGGTTCTCGTCCGCGTGTGTTTCTAATCCAGAAGCGATACGGAATCTCTCAAAACGCTTTATCCACTTGGGCCAGTCTTCTGCTCTGAACGAAAACTTCTCCGCTTGGCTGACTTGGAACTGGTTCATGTTGTCACGCCGCTAGTAGCTACCTGTGTCTAGCTAACTATCGCCAACTCTTCGATACGTGTAATTTGACACTTCTTTTTTTTTTTTTTACTCTTAACACGCAAACACGCTCATTATCCGTTTAACTTCTGACACCATGTTCAGTAGTTTATAGGTACAACCGAAACCTAGCATTTATCTGATCTAAATAGCTCGACTGCAAGCCTCATGTCTCTGGTTCCGACCCTTTATTTGTTCCGGTGTGCAAAACAATACACCCCAAGGACAGTTCCTGTGTGACGTATTAGGACCCATCACTACACCACTAACAAGTTCATTGCACATATTGTGTATCTCAGTTTAAATATGCTAGTAAAAATCTGTATGAATCTCAGCCACAGGATCAATGAATAATGATCTCTGTCACTCACGGTATGATTGGTCACACTGATGGAACATAAAAATATTGTAGATTATATGTTAATATTTGTGAGTGAATGGAGTTAGAAAATTTGTTTTTTTGGTTTTTTTTAAAGTGTTTTAACAGTATTTCACTGACTGGGTTTAAATTGACTCCATTTGTTGAAGTAGCTGAAATAAAGTCACTGAATGCTGTTGAGCCAAGATCCAAATAGCCCAGGTGTCTATTTTCATCTACTCTATTTAACCTTTAAATCACCAAACACATTATTACTGGATCAGACTGGGAGTTGTGTCTCTATGTTTAAATATATTTTTAAATCTTCAACTATATTTTTCATCTTCAGTTGCTGCTCCTGTGTTTTTTCCCCATCAGAGCTGAACAAATATACTGTAGATGTAATGTAGGCTACAGTCTAATACACAATCAGATGATGCAGTCCTCACTACAGCATAGAAGCTGCAGCTATCCAACTAGTTAAACGACAATGACTTGAATCGTAGTAAGCTTCACTTGCTCTTTATTGTGGCTCTTTACACCATCTTACAGAGACAGAGTGAAAACTGTAACGAAAACAGAATAAACAATCACCATTTTGTTGGCAACATGAGTTTTTCCAATGTACATAGGCCTACATGTAAATACAACCCTTCCAATTATAAACAATCAAATGTTTTTTTTTATGTAAATAACATTTTTAACATTAACTTATAAGTACAAAAATCTAATTATTTAATTACGACATTGCCTCTGTGGCGTTTACAGTGTGGATGACAGTGGATACAGGAAGGCATGTGGACAGATCATGGATGTATGAAGAGAACTGGATACAGCGTTGGAGGCGGGGCCCCGGTCATTGCTATGAGAGCTGCTCATTGGCGCATGAAGTCTAAATGGCTCGACTTCCATCTGGAAAAGTACACGTATCTTGGCGGCCATGGGCAACTGGGACATGCGCAGTAGCGTCCGCTTGGTCACATGACTCGGTCACGGGGTCCCAACGTCATGGTCTGGGTCTCACTCACATGAACGGAGGAAGGGAAATAACTCTGGATTCAGCTATTAGTGCATTTTACAACTTTAAAAACTAAATTTTTTAAATAAGGGCTATTGGAGTGTTCGTACTGGGAAGTTGATTCACCTCAAAAAAATTTATCCGCTGAGTTACAGACGTCTCTTTCCCAATGTAAGTCTATGGGAAAAAGTATTTTTGGGCCCAACGGCATCACGTGACTGAAGTACCACCGTTTGGCCACTACGAAAGTCCGGATCGTCTACCGGCGCTCTTCCTGGGGGTTTGGGACAGATTCAGCCAGCTTTCTCAAATGGCCGACAGGAAGTGATGACTCACACTTATCAAAATAAAAGCCTTCTCAAAATAAAAGTCCGCCCATCATTTTGCCTTAAAGGCAACACACAGATTCCACCACTTTATCATTAAGGAAATGTGAGTCTGGTAAAAGATGAATTAATGGACAACACTGAATAAAACTGTATCATATTTTTTACACTTTTCCCCGCTCTGACTTTTTTTATAGATAAATGTGCACAGTCAGCATATACTGTACGTACATGTACTACAATCTCTACGTCGACTGGATTAAAATGGAGGCTCCGCCTCTCATTTACCTGTCGCCATGTGAATCGTAGTATCAGAGCTCTATTGATGAACCTACTCAGAGTTGATTGAACTGACCCTGATCAGCTGTTCTGGAACCGAAAAATTTTAAGGCTGCGGTCGAAAAGTCCAAAAATTACGTCCTAACGTCTTTTCCTAACCATTTTTCCTTGACCGCGATGGAAAACGCCATGAGGTCAAGGAAAGATGTGAAGGAGAATTCATAAGGACTTAGGAAAAGACAACCGTGGTGTTAAAAGAATCCGTAATTATGATACAACAGCGGCAAATGTTAGTGACGCGGGTCTGCTATGGTGAAACTACAATGTTCTGAGGATGGACTATAAAAGGCGCTGCTTCCCCCCGTGCGTTATTAAAAAAATTTTTTTCAGTGACAGGCTGTCCCAATTTTTGGAGTCACCAGCCACCACTGGTGAGAGTAAAGAATACATGTGTGTATGTGTAAATATGTGTATGTGAGAGTGAAAATATATGTATTTGTTGATAGCAAAGTATATATGTATGTGAAAGGAGAATGTATCTGTGTGTGAGTGAAAATATATGTATGTTAAAGGATGTAGTGACTTTTAACAAACAAATATCTAAATCTATAAGCCACTGAGTGGCGGACGGGAGAACTTGTTCGGATGCGTGCTCTACAAACAAATCCAATGTCCAGTGCGCTGTGTAACGTTATATCAGTTGCATTTATTTACACTTTAACATCTCACCATCATGTTCATCCAACAGTTTAATACATATTTATAGTATGGAGCCAAATGTGAAAAATGTAATCAACAAAACAAACAAACAAAAAATCCTCTATGGGTAAGAGGTCACCAATAATGACTGTATAATCACAATTTATGTTGCAGCTTCTTGAAGAAAACAGTTTGGTCACTGGCCTATCCAGTGTGCTGGTTTTGGGTTGCACTCTTGCAGAACGCACCAGTCCTTTCCTGTCTGGATAGGTCTCTATAACTCTTCCGAGTAACCAGGAACTACGTGGAGCTGTAGCATCTGCAACAAGTACAATGTCTCCAGGAACCAGACTTCGTCTCTCTTTACTCCATCTTTGACGCTCCTGTAGCAAAGGCAAGTATTCTCTTAGCTAGCGCTTCCAAAAAAGGTCGGAGATGTACTGTACTTGTCTCCATCTCCTTTTGATGTAGAGGTCGGTCTTCTCAAACAGACCAGGTGGTAAGACTGCTTTTCTTTCCCTTGTGAGCAGGTGATTGGGTGTGAGAGCTTCCAGATCATTGGGATCTGCAGATAACTTTGTGATGGGGCAGTCATTTAGAATGGCTTCGACTTCACATAGAACTGTATGGAATCCCTCGTCACTCAGGGTTTGATGATGTAAAACTGATGTTAGTGTCCGTCTAACTAGCCTTATGATGCGCTCCCATACACCTCCATGATGAGAAGCTGTTGGTGGGTTGAAGCTCCACTTTATTCCTTCCTGTAGAAAAGCGGCCTGTATTTTGCTGTGATTTAAAGCAGCAAGAGCTTCCCTCAACTCCCTTTCAGCACCAATGAAATTGGTTCCATTGTCGGACCTTAAATGAGAGACTTGTCCTCTTCTACAAACAAATCTGCGTAGAGCGTTTTTACATGAGTCAGTATCCAAAGTAGTGGACTGCTCTACATGCCATAAATGTAAAAATGACTCCATAGCGTTTTTCAAAAGTACGTCCTCTCTTGACCACAAACGGTCCAAAATAATCAACCCCAATGTTTGTAAATGGAGGAAGATCAGGCGCAATTCTCTCTAGAGGCAAGTCTGCCATTTTTTGCTCACCCAACTTCCCTTTATGGCGCCTGCAGAAGCCACAGTTGGACAGGATCTTTCTTGTTGCTGCATTAGCACTGGTAATCCAGTATTTTCTCTGCAATCTGTAGAGAACATCGTTTCTTCCACCATGGCCCACCTGTTTGTGAATGTGCTTTAATATTAGAGTGGATACGTGTTGGTCTTTAGATAGGATGACTGGATGTTTGGTCTCCTCAGGCATGGCTGCCTTGCTCAATCTGCCTCTGACTCTAAGCAATCCATCTTCCAGAACAGGGTCCAGAGTTGTAGATGGTGCTTTCCTTTTTCACTTCACATTGCACATTTTACAGCCAACTCATCGTGGAACTTTTCCTGCTGAGTGAAGCGAATGATGGATGTTTCTGCTCCCGAAAGATCGTCTGGAGTCAAACTCTGACCTCCTAATGCAGCTTTGATACGTTGCATTTCCTGTTCCACTTTGCCATTCGTGTTTGCATCCTCTTGACTCATTTGTTTTCTTTTTTGACTCATCTCCAGTAGAGTCTTCCTTATTTTCAAGATCCATGCAACGGACCTCTTCAACCTTTTCCAGTCAGAAAAGTATGTTAGCAGTTGATGGGTGGCACTTGGTGTATCCTCAACAATCACTGCATTGGTTACGAGATCCTTTTTGACCTCCAGGTCATCAGCAGCAATGTCAGAATCCAAGCTGACAACTGGCCACTCCTCCTTTGCTTTCCACAGAAAGTCAGGGCCATCAATCCATCTTCTGTTTGTCAGCAAATTATCCATCTTAAATCCCCTTGAGGCTTTGTCTGCAGGATTCTGTGTGGTATGAATGTACCTCCACTGTGAGACATCAGTTGCTTCTCGGATGGTAGATATCCTGTTCGCCACAAAGGTTTGAAATCTCTTGTCCTCGTTTCTGATATACTTCAAAACTGAAGTACTATCAGTCCAGAAACGTGATTTCTCAAGTTGAAGCTGCAATTCCGCTCTAAGCATCGTGTCCACTCGAACGGCAAGAACGGCAGCAGTGAGTTCTAAACGAGGAATCGTCACTTGCTTTAGAGGTGCCACTATGGGTTTTCCCATCAGGAAAGAGACATGTGTACTGTGGTGGTTGTTCTGCATCCTAAGGTATGTCACAGTGCCATATCCACTTTCACTGGCATCTGAAAAATTATGTAACCTGACACGAGTGGCTTGTCCAAAATTTGTCAGCTTGAGACATCTAGCAATCTTGAATGCTGTCACTCTTTCCAGGTCTCTCAGCCACTTGATCCACTGCTGTTGGAGAGTTGGGGGAATCTTGTCGTCCCATCCATACACATAGATCCTGTAGTATGAGCTTAGCTGGGAGTGTGAGTGGCGTCAGAAATCCCAAAGGATCGTAAACTGAGCTGACCACAGATAGAATCCCACATCTAGTAAGGGGCTGTTCCTTGAGTGCCATCTTGAACTTAAAAGTGTCTGTCTCAACACGCCAATGCAGGCCAAGGGCTCTCTCAACTGGCAGTTGGTCTCTGTCCAGATCCAACTCCTGCAGGTTCTTAGATCTGTGCTCTTCTGGAATGGATAGCAATACTTCACGATTGTTTCTAATCCATTTTGTGAATGGAAGCCTCCCTTCTGACAAACAGCTGTCAAGTTCTTGACCATTTCGACAGCCTCCTCCTCAGACGGCAAGCTCTTAAGACAGTCATCCATGAAAAAGTTTCTATTGACTGTGTCAATTAACTCGGCAGGGAAACTGTTATGGTTATCTTCTGCAGTCTTTCGCAGGGCGTAACAAGCACAACTGGGTGAAGACACTGTCCCGAACAGATGCACAGTCATCCTGTAGTCCACAAGTTCTTGCTTTAGATCTCCTTCAGGCCACCACAAGAATCGAAGAAAATCCATATCTTTCTCAGCCACCTTGACTTGATGGAACATGGCTTGAACATCAGTCATCAAAGCCACAGGCTCTTGTCTAAAACGTGTGAGGACTCCTAACAAAGAACTAGTGAGGTAAGGGCCTTGTAGAAGTTGACTGTTGAGAGATTTACCTCTGAACTCAGCTCCACAGTCAAATACAACACAAAGAATTCCTTTCTTTGGATGGTGCACTCCATGATGTGGAATGTACCACACTTTTCCATCAGATCGTTCCACCTGATGTTCAGGCACACGTTCAGCGTAACCCTTACTGATGACATCACTGAGAAAGTTGGTGTACTCCTGGGGGAACTTCTCATTTCTCTCAAATCTCCTCTTCAATCCAAGAATGCGCTGCTTTGCAACACATTGATTGTTTGGCAGAGAGACCTCTTTTTTTTTAAAGGGAAGGTTCAAGCTATAGTGTCCATCTTGAAGCTTGACAGAATCACTCATGATTTCCGTGAATTTCACATCATCTCTTGACATCTCCTTTTTGTCTTCTGATGTTTTTTCATTAAAATCATGGGTGTATTGCTTATGCAGTAACTTCTCCAAGTTTTCTATGGAGATCCTGTTAACAGTAACAGCGGGGCAGCCACTCTTACACCGCTCGTCACTGCATCCTTGAAGGGGACCATTAATAACCCACCCCAATAGGGTCCTAATGGCATAGGGTCCGTTTCCATGGCTATTGACCACTTCCCATGGCTCAAGCATTTTGGAGGCATTGGTACCTATCAACAACTCCACGTCAGCTTGAATGTGAGGAACACGAACACCATCCAGATATGCCCATTTAGCCAAATCCTCTGCTTTGATAATATTATCAGAGGTCAGAGGCATCCTCTTCTGGGTGTAGACCTCTGGAAGATCGTAAAATTTTTTCCAGGGAGACTTGAAATCTCCAAACCTGTCAACATGTAGCTGGAAACT
Source organism: Sebastes fasciatus (assembly GCF_043250625.1). Lineage (NCBI taxonomy): Eukaryota > Metazoa > Chordata > Actinopteri > Perciformes > Sebastidae > Sebastes > Sebastes fasciatus. Next base: position 36,247,790 of record NC_133805.1, read on the forward strand.
GATGCTCTAGAGCTCATGGTTCTTGAGCTGATTTGGGTTTTCTTTCCATTCAGATTCAGCTTCCTCATCTGGTTTTCTGTACAAAATGTGGCTGTACTGCCTGGATCTAGAAATGCATACGTCTGTATTATTTTATCTCCCTTGTTGGACTTCACCTGTACCGGTAAGATGGATAGAATCCCATCACTGTTCCCGGCCCCTGTATGACCACCTGTTTGCAGAGAGACAAGTGCGCTGCTCAATGATGGTTCTTTTGGCGGTTTTGGGTTTGTGTTGACTGCTTTTACTCTTTGGTGGATATGAAGAACACTGGGATGGTTTTGGCCACATTCCTTGCAAGTCAAGCGCTTATCACAATCCTTGCTCCTATGTCCGATATGAAGGCAGCCAAAACAGATTCCTTTTTCCTTTTAAAAAGTTAATCTCGTCCCTGTGTGTCTTTTCCTCCAACCGTGGACACTGCTCCAGTGTGAGAGCCTCGAGAGCAACACATACAAAAGCTGCTGTTATTTGCAGATGAACCACTTTGCCATATATCCTGGCTAGACTTTCTGGATTTTTCAAATGTGGGGGTTTCAATGGTGGTAACAGTAGTTGCAAAACTGTCTCCTTTAAATCTTGATTGGAGTTGTGATTTCATCCTGTTTGCATTTTTGCTTACTGTACCCTGTTGTGTGTTCTGAATGTCTCCAAAGATTGGGTCAGACACTATTTTGACTTGACCCTCGACACATGTGACAATATCAGTGAACTGTGCCCTGCGATTGAGTCATTCCAACAGCTCACAGGCAGAGGTTCTCCATTTTTCTCTTAGCTTGTATGGAAGCTTCAGAATCACTGTTCTCATATTTGCTGGCATATCCAGTTCTTTCATGTACTCTATGTCCTCCATTGCATTACAACACTCATGCAGAAAGAGGGAATATGCTTGAAGAGATTTTACATCCTCAGGTTTCACCACTGGCCAGCAGAGGGCTTTCTCCATATGCTGCAGTGCGTTTGTGTTCATTACCAAAGTGTTCCTGTAGCAAATTCTTAGCTGTAGCATAGCCTCTGTCTGGGGCCATATGCTGACAGCTACGGACCAGCTCTCTTGGTTGACCTCTTGTGTACTTATCCAAGAAATACAGACAGTCCCCTCTGTTGCTTGCATTACGCTCCATACAATGTTGTATTAGCAATGTTATTTAATTTTGTCTTTGCAGTAAGTTGTAGAGAGCTGATGTTTCATCATTTCCTTGAGAAAGTTGAGACTGAATGACATTTGGATTTGTTAGCTGCACATGAGGGTGATCAAAGAGAGGTTTGCTTTTTGTTTTTTCCTGTTTTAATGTTTTATTCAGTTGACTGTCCTGACTGTTGTCTTGTGTTGCATTCCTATATGCATGTTGTTTGCACTCTGGAACTGTGATGCTGGAAACTTGAATTTCCCTCGAGATCAATTAAGTTATTATCTATCTATCTTGTTGTTGTTGTGAGTCCACAAATGTTGGTGGATATTCTTTGGCATGTGGGCTGAGAGTGGTAGAGGTTTCCTTTAACCTTGATTCTTTTTGAAAATATGATTCCATTCCATTTGATGGTGTATTTGGGAACGCTTGGTGACTGGAGGCTGCTAACACTGCTAAGTTAGCAGCGGTAGCTGCCATTTCTGTATTGGGCTCCAGCTCTTCCTTTCTCTTCTGCTCCTCGAGTGCGTGTTTCTCCTTTAAAGCTGCAGCGCGAGCTACAAGTGCGGCTCTCTCTGCCTCTGCTTGAATGCGTGCAGATGAAGTAAAGGATTTGCTGGATCTTGAACTGGTGTGACTTTTCCGGCTTGATTTTTTAGTGGAAACATTTTTTTCAACATTGGAAATGCTGTCACTGGGTTTTACTTCACTCTCAATTTCATCTTCATTTCAGCAGGTTTGGAAATGTTTGCACTTGACAACCACTTATTCACAGCATCCGTGAAGTCATTGACACTCAACATTTTTGCTTTGAACCATATCTCATGTTTCTCCTTTTCTTCTTGAGGTAAAAATGTTGACAGAGATTCATGTGTTTCTTTTGCGTCGTTGCACAACACTTTGTATTTTTCAAAAGTACAATGCACCTCCCTTTCATATGCTCTGTCATGCATTAAGTCTTGTATTGTCCTTTTTAGGTTAGATTCTTTGTTTAGTTTGAACTTCCTCTCCTTTTGTAGCTTGTCCAGTTTGTCCATTAATGCCTTTTGTGTCAGTTTAATAGGACATTTAGTGACAGATTGTTTTACCATATCACCATTTGCCACACAAATTGTGCCACATTGAGCTGTGTTTCAACCGCGGCGGGCTCATTAACAATAGAATCATGATTTTGAACCCTTACATCTGAATCCATCATCAATCAAATACACTTCACATATAAACCACACCACATAATTTACCTTAGGCATAAATTGGAAACCATTGAATTGGATTTGCACTAAAAAAAAAAGAAAAAGTGTGCACACAACTTTAATCAATGGCCATGTATTGTTGTTGGTAGCGCTACATACCTCCGTCCATTCGCTGTCCGTTTGTGCGCAAAAAGTAGTTTGTGTTCTGGCAGTGGTGCCTTGTCCAACTTTGATCCTTGAGCGAAACAAAGAAATCCAACGACGTGGAATCGATCAGCCGTTTCCGTGACGTCAATCGATCAGCTGTTTCCGTGACGTCAATCGATCAGCTGTTTCCGTGATGTCGATCAGCTGTTTGATTTCAGCAATGTCGAGTCGATCAGCTGTTTCCGTGAACGACGATCCACACAAGTTCAAATAAAGCCAGTTTTTGACTTAAATGTAGTGACTTTTAACAAACAAATATGTAAATCTATAAGCCACTGAGGGGCGGACGGGAGATTTTGTTCGGACGCGTGCTCTACAAACAAATCCAATGTCCAGTGCGCTGTGTAACGTTATATCAGTTACATTTATTTACACTTTAACATCTCACCATCATGTTCATCCCTTGTTTCCATTCAGTGGGATCTAATTCAACAATGTTCATATGGCAAGGCTTGGCTCGGCACAGCTCGGCCTGGCACGGCTCGGCACGGTCAAAAACTGTTTGGCTCTCCATCTCACACACCCGATCCTAATCAGGAGAGCTTACCTATATGGACTTTCATGTCCATTTTACACCCTGTGGTCAGTGCTAGAACTGCAGGCATACATTAATTGTCATCCACAGATAAAAGTAAAACAAACAAAAAACTACATTAAGGCTCCAACAAAGGAGAATGTATGTGTGTGCAAGTGAATATATATGTATGTGTTGAAAAGTAAAGTATATATGGATGTGAAAGGAGAATGTATGTATGTGAAAGGAGAATATACAGTATGTATGTGAAAGGAGAATGTATGTGTGTGAAAGGAGAATATATGTATTTGAAAGGAGAATATATGTATGTGAAAGGAGAATGCGTATGTGAAAGGAGAATGTGTGTATGTGAAAGGAGAATGTATGTATGTGAAAGGAGAATGTGCGTATGTGAAAGGAGAATGTGTATGTGAAAGGAGAATTTATGTATGTGAAAGGAGAATATGCATATGTGAAAGGAGAATGTATGTATGTGAAAGGAGAATGTATGTATGTGAAAGGAGAATGTATGTATGTATGTGAAAGGAGAATGTGCGTATGTGAAAGGAGAATATGTGTATGTGAAAGGAGAATATGCGTATGTGAAAGGAGAATAAAATGTATGTGAAAGGAGAATGTGCGTATGTGAAAGGAGAATGTGTGTATGTGAAAGGAAAATGTATGTATGTGAAAGGAGAATATGTGTATGTGAAAGGAGAATTAATGTGTGTGTGAGTGCCAGAATGAATTATGTCTTGTACGGCCCCTCATACTGAACAGCGTAGCCACGCGCGAGCGCGAATGGGATTCCGACCCGCAATGATTTATACGTGTAAGAAGTTACAAACAGTACCTTAAGTATAAAATAATTGGGTTAAAAAATAATTGAATACGCTTATATGAGAACTGAACAGGGGGCGATGGTTAGTTCATCACTACAGTACAAGTTATACCTTTACACATAGTTAATTTAAAAAAAGAAATGCTTAGTACTGCTTTGGAAAAGGTTTGCATAATTCATGTCTGTGTGGTGAGTTCAATACTGTACAGTTTTATATTGTACTCAACACAGCTTACTGCTCACAATTAAAGCTCTGGTAAAGTAGTGCTTCTGAAGACGTGTCTGTTCTGTTCTCTCTCTCTCTCCTCTCTCTCTCTGTAGCGTAACCTGACATTTTCATGTGCTGAGTCCAACTCCTTCTCCGTCTTCTTCAACTCCACGTCCTTCCTGCGGCTGCCAGGTCAGAGTGACAGCGACACTCTTTCAGTCAGTCTGTCTTTCAGGACATGGAACCCCAACGGGTTGCTGATGTTCACGCCGCTGGCTGACGGCTGGGTGGAGGTGGGACTGACGGAGGGCAAGGTCACCGTCTACATGAATGTGACACAGAAGAAGAACACACGTATTGACATCTCATCAGGTGAGCTCAGCAGGAGCCCTCCGTCACTTCAACTAGTTAGCTCCGTTTTTATTTTGCTGCTTTCCTCAGTTCATTTTATCTTTACGTTTATAGACTGAAATGTGTTTTTCCTTCAGGCTCAGGTCTGAATGATGGCCTGTGGCACAGTGTTCATCTGAATGCATTGGAGAACTATGCAATGCTGACAGTCGATGGAGACGAGGCATCCACAGTCAGAACAGCCATCCCCATCCACATCCAGACCGGAGGAACCTACTACTTTGGAGGTGATTCCTCAGGAAGATAACTAACCATCCAGAGTAGTGTTTATGTTTCATGAAAAGGTGGCAGAGAAGGATATTTTTATTTTCAGGCAGTGAATCATGTAATCCAATGACCTTAGTTAGTTTCAAGTCAAAGTGTTTAAAGTGTGTTATCACTTTGGGCCCTATTTAAACAATCTATAGCGCATGGTCTAAAGTGCATTTAGGGCGTGTCCAACTCCCCTTTTTCTAGTTAAGCGGCACATAATCTGGATGGACAGTAAGGCACAAGAGGCAAAGAGGTTGTGTTTAGTCTCTTAATTAATCCTAGCTGTGTTTTGGGTGTAACAGGAATTAAACCAACCAGAGTGTCATCTCCCATTCCCTTTAAAAGCCAGGTGCGCCGGCACATTGGTGCATTGCTATTTTAAAGGCAGTTTTCTGCTGAGGGAACAGATCTGATCGTGGGTGAACTGAAAGTCAGCGAGCAGATGTATGAGGTGCTCGGCCGGTGGACCCTCTGCCTCAGCCATCTCCAAATCCTCTGTCCCATCAGGAACTCCATCGGGGGGGGGCAGTTCATCATATGATGATAAGCACTCGGCTAAATATATTAAACATGTATTGATGAATACTGAAAAGTTTATTACTGTCTGATGCAACCCACGGGTTGAGTGGAATCCTCCGGAGATCCATTATGCACAGGCTTGCAGCCGGGCGCTGCTGGAGAGGCTGTGTGTAACATGGATCCATCAGCCTCAAAACGCCGCCGTTTAGGAGGAGAGAGCCCGTAAACTTTGAAGTAGCCTACGTCTACACTCACACACACCGAGGGATGATGAGAGGAGACGGACAGAGGCGTGTGACCACCGTGATCTCTCTGGTCACGGCGTGCTGCAGGTTGATCATATAGAATGCCTGAGAGCCTTACTTCATTATACGTCATTCTATTCATCATATTCTGAATTGAGTGTTTTCCTGAACATGAATAAAAACATTGTTCTGGCGCCGACACTGTGTTTAAGTGAGGAGGAGCTGCTGCTGCATCCCTGTGTGTGGAACCAGCAGAGCGTATTGTGAACCTGCCTGTAGACTCATCTTACTATCTGAATAATGAGCCCTTTAAATACTGGACCAGGCTGTAGACCAGGTTTCTGTTGGTCAATGACACAATCGCCCTCTGCTGCCTCAAGATAGCGATGCGCCAACAAAGCACCAGACCACACCTCATTTTAAGACCAACACGCTCATGGGCGCACAGATGGGAGCAAGTACATCTGCTCCTGATGCTACGTGTCCACATGGGCGTTTTTTATCCGAGGGGACGCGCCGCTTCCCAGCATTGGACGCTTGGTGGGCTGCCACTAGACACTAGGCACTCGGCACCGGATTGGACGAACACTTTCCCTCCGTGGGCTACTGCTCCAGCTTTCAAACTGGAAACAATATGGCGGCTCGTTTGGAAACTTTCTTATCTTATTTCACGAAAATAGTTCACCAAGATGTGTTTCTGAAAACATTTGAGGCGAGAAATAAGTCATGCAGTTGATGAATCTGTCTTTATTTTATATCGACGAAGCTTAGTTTGAGTTTCCAGAGGCGGCGAGTCGCGTCGGATGCCCCTGATTTGCAAAAATTAGCCTAGACCTCAACTTTATGCAAATAAGGAGCGGGCGATGTAACCCATCTCTCGAATCACGCCGCGACGCTATCAGAATGCATTGCACGACTGCTTACATAGACAATTAATTGGAAGCGTGGAAAGGACGGAGTCTGTTGACATGTACCATTACACAATTATTCATATATTATTATTATTATTATTATTATTATTATTATTTATTAATAATTACACAAACAATTTTTTTTGATCTGTTCTAAATGTACCTTAAAGGGAGCTCTGTCAAGTATTTAATACTCTTATCAACATGGGAGTGGACAAATATGCTGCTTTATGCAAATATATGTATATATTTATTATTGTAAATCAATTAACAACACAAAACAATGACAGATATTGTCCAGAAACCCTCACAGGTACTGCATTTAGCATAAAACAATATGCTCAAATCATAACATGGTAAACTGCAGCCCAACAGGCAACAACAGCTGTCAGTGTGTCAGTGTGATGACTTGACTATGACTTGCCCCAAACTGCATGTGATTATCATAAAGTGGGCATGTCTGTCAGGGGAGACTGGTGGGTACCAATAGAACCCGTATGAACTCGTTCACATTCATATTCATATCTACACATATAAATATACATATACACATATACAGAGAGAGATAATGGGCTGATGCTGGTGTACACAGAGTGTGTAATAGGATATACTGTAGTTGTACAGTATGTGTATGCATGTTGGGGGATGATTGCCATGAGTCTCAAATGTAGTCTAGGTAAGTAATAAATAAGTACCATAATAATACTAATATTAATAATAATCAACTTTAGAAAAACTAATAACCGTGAGAGCAGCAACGAATAAATAATAATAAACAAGCAAACAAAAAGAAAATGAATTTGCTAATGTAGTTTCAAAAGGAGCTAGATGACAGTGATATAATGATGATAAATAATAATAAGAAGGCACAAAATAACTTAATAATAATAATAGTAAATTAATTAATTAATTTAATTAAAGCTGCAGCGCAATCGCTATATCCTGACAGTAGTGCATGAGACAGGTCATCTGAAAAAATTCATGTTCCTCTGTGTCCTCCGGTGTCCCCTGGTGTCCTCCTGCCAATAGGAACACTCTCTCTCTGAACTGATCTGTGATTGGTCAAAGTCTCCCGTCACAGGCTAGATGATCTAAAGCCTGAAAACAGAGCCATGAGGAGGAGCAGAAGTCTAGTTCTCTCTCAGAACACTTGCACTACAATATACTGAAAGGTTATAAAAAATATACTGCCTACTGCAGGTTTAACTAATTAATCAACTCATGCTCTTTCTAAAATCCGGCTACAGCCATGGGGCTGACAGGGAGTGCAGCACAGACAAATGACCTTTGACCTCCTGCGCTTGTCTCCAGGTAACTTCCTGCACATTAACACCCGATCACCTCAGCGCTCGTTCCAGGGCTGCATGCAGATGATCCACATAGACGACCACCTAGCTGACCTCAGGGCTGTCGAGCAGGGCCTCATTGGAACCTTTGAGAACGTCAGCCTGGATATGTGTGCCATTATAGACAGGTAGGTATACAACTCAGTCACAATAAGATTGTCATCACTTAAGAGAAAACACAGGCAGGTACATCTGTTGCCTTATGAAAAAATACTGTGGGTTAGGAACTGCTGGTTCATGGTTCCTGCTGTATTCTGGCTGCGTTCACACTGGGTTCCTTCCACTGTCCATCTGTGTGTCATGTCAGGTGTGTTCCTAATCACTGTGAGCACGGTGGGCGCTGTTCTCAGACGTGGGATACATTCAGCTGCAACTGTAGTGGCACTGGATACACTGGAGCTACCTGCCATACATGTGAGTGCACGTACACACACACACACACACACACACACACACGTCTGCTAAGCTGTGTGTCTCCTCTGTAGCGATGTATCAGCAGTCCTGTGAGGAGTATAAGCACCAGGGGAAGAGCTCAGGGAGCTACTGGATCGACCCAGACGGCAGTGGACCTATCACCCCCTTCAGAGTCAGCTGTGACATGACAGGTGAGATGTCACTATTGTCAATGCTTGCTCCAGAATTTTGCACAAACTTGAGTCCTACTCTCAACACTTCTCTTTAGCAGCTATGCTTATTAGTCTTCCCGTGTCTGTTTGTAAATCATGTGTTTGTGAGTGTGACAGTAGCCACTGTGGTATGGAAACATGCAGTTGTCATACTATTTTTCTCCGTATATAACAAGTTATTATGCATCTGCTAACATATTGTATAGTGCAAAGTAATCTTTGCTGAAGAAGGCGTGGAGACTATTGACAGTATTTTTTCTGGTCTTTTAGAGGAAAAGGTTTGGACCACGCTAAAGAACAACCTATCTCCTCAGACATCAGTCACCAGTGCAGACCAGGAGGGGAAGGCAGTGCTGCAGATCACTTACAATGTGACTGATGAACAGGTACACGATGAATACGCACTTCCTTTGACCTAGTTCACCTGCTGCACACTTTGTTTTGTTATGTCAGAGTGGAGCACTTTGAGTTCACATCAGTTTCTTTGTGTAATAGTCAGAAGATACAGCCACAAGTTGAAGTCAATTTAAGTTCAATTGAAGTAAAAACTGAGTGAATGCAGATTCTATAAACATGTTTAACTGCCGATTTTACATTAGAAAATATGAGGTCATAATGTGTATGGGATTACCGTAAATTCTCCAACAAAAGCCAATATACAAGTACCGAAAAATGGGCGCATTGCCAGCATGAACAAAAACAGGCCAGTCACTAATACCGACATGTATACTCTACTGGCACACATGGCAAAGTCAGTATGATGTCTTCTTCCACAGCACAATATTTCCACTTCCATCGGTACAAAAATGTCATGTCATACTCACTACTCTGCTGCCCTTAGTTTCTTTTAAAAATGATTATTTAACCTTTATTTTTCCTGGACAGTCTCATTCAGTTCTAAAATCTCTTTTTAGAGGGAGACCTGAGGCCTGGACTATACAGCAGGATTTAGGGTCAGCGAGGTAACGTCAGGGTTAACCTTTCAGGGTTTACAGTCCTACGACGGTGGTTCACTTCTTACCGGGGTAGATCACCATGGTAACTGATGCTGAACACCTGATCTGACCAGCTCGGTGCACAGATCGTATGATAATATTACACAAAGACGAAGAAGTTACAGTCATAATCCAGACTAAAAACAACACAGTTTAAACTGATAAATGCAGGAAGGACAGCTGGCTGGGTGCTGCACATTCACAACTATACATTTAAAAAAAAAAGGTAATAATAAATAAAATGTTTAATTAATTCGGTCAGACAGCTCTCGGTCAGATCAGACAGCTATCGGTCAGACAGCTCTCGGTCAGATCAGACAGCTATCGGTCAGACAGCTCTCGGTCAGATCAGACAGCTATCGGTCAGACAGCTATCGGTCAGATCAGACAGCTATCGGTCAGACAGCTCTCGGTCAGATCAGACAGCTATCGGTCAGACAGCTCTCGGTCAGATCAGACAGCTATCGGTCAGACAGCTCTCGGTCAGATCAGACAGCTATCGGTCAGACAGCTATCGGTCAGATCAGACAGCTATCGGTCAGACAGCTCTCGGTCAGATCAGACAGCTATCGGTCAGACAGCTATCGGTCAGATCAGACAGCTATCGGTCAGACAGCTCTCGGTCAAATCAGACAGCTATCGGTCAGACAGCTCTCGGTCAGATCAGACAGCTATCCGTCAGACAGCTATCGGTCAGATCAGACAGCTCTCGGTCAGACAGCTATTGGTCAGACAGCTGTCGGTCAGACAGATCTCGGTCAGACAGCTATCGGTCAGATCAGACAGCTCTCGGTCAGACAGCTATCGGTCAGACAGATCTCTGTCAGACAGCTATCGGTCAGATCAGACAGCTCTCGGTCAAACAGCTATTGGTCAGACAGCTATCGGTCAGACAGCTGTCGGTCAGACAGCTATCGGTCAGATCAGACAGCTGTCGGTCAGATCAGACAGCTCTCGGTCAGACAGCTATCGGTCAGACAGCTATCGGTCACATCAGACAGCTCTCGGTCAGACAGCTATCGGTCAGACAGCTATCGGTCACACAGCTCTCGGTCAGAGATCTGTCTGACAGAGAGCTCTAAAATTGTACTTTGTCATATATACTGTATATGCACAGTATTAGAAGATATTATTGAAAACTACCGACGCTCTGTTCTGCAATTCTCTATTGCTATTCGATGTTATCTTTTTACATTTCTACAACCGATAATGATAATATCATCAGGCACTGCCGCTTCCCTAAACTTTGTCTCATCCAGAGACCAGAGTCCCAAACAGTCCCTGTGTCTGTCAGACGGTGTGAAGGGATTACTACCAGCAGAGCATCATGCACAGTAGACTACAGTATATGGCAGGTCGATTTTTTCTTGAAATATTATGATTATATTTTCATTAACCTGCGACTTTATTACACAGATATGAGGAAATGCTGTGAATATGCAGAACGTTTTGAACATGAGCAGAAATCTTGCTGAAACGCATATGATTGATTAAAGTCCAGGGGTTTGTAAATGAATTCAAATGAATTAATGAAGGCTACTATTGAGTTTGAATGTGGTGCCACGTGCACATTTAAAGAATTAAATCATGTTTACATGTGCTGACTCAGCAGAGAATTAATTAAATAAGAGAAGTTGATTTACAGGAGAATACAGAATGCCTGAGGTCCTTGCTGAATTATATTCCATTATATTTTCATATTTTTAATTTTGAGTTTTACTTTACATAATTAAAGACATTTCCACCATAAAGTGTTGCATAATAAATCACCAGACTGCAGGAAATGAAGTGGTTAAGGCTCAAAATCACGCAAGTCACACATATTGCGTCATCCATACAGCACCCCCCACTTGAAACACGGCTATGCTATCAAGTCCGTTTCACAGTATATTCTGAAACCTGTTTCTATATCACTGCCCCATCTAGACCACTATATCTATTCTTTATCTATATTATACTATATCTATATTATTTTTAACTAATAAGTCTGTTCATTTATGCATTCACATCGGTGATTTTTTCTTTTGCCAGCCGTCCTTCCTGCATTTGGCAGCTTCAGCTGTGTCACTTTTATTCTGGATTATGTGTTTAACTTCATGGTATTTGTCTGATATTATAGTTTGTAAAATGTGTCGCTTAGCTGACAGTAGACGTGTCCATGTCTGTGATTGGTCAGATGCTGCAAACACCGCCCCCTTTATGTCAGCTCATAACCAGATTGAGAAATCCTGGGTTGATTTAGCAGTTTTCAGTATCAGGACATGTACATTCAGTAGTCAAATAGTCCTTCATCCTGATTTAAAATCTTCCATGATAATCTTCCATCTTCTGTCAACCAGACTGTTTATCAAAACAGCCGTCATAGAACTGCATTCTTTCTAAAACCAGACTGTATGTTATTGAGAATGCCATGTCTTGATAAAAACTCCAAAACCTTAGCTAAAACCATAGAATAGATATAAGAAGTGGGCATAGTCACAGTGACGTCGCCCATTGGCTTGTGGACTGCCTTTTTGAAGCCTCGAGTTCAGAATTTTGTCCGTCGCCATCTTTTGCAAGATGTAAAGATTGCAACCAGCAGAGACCTGAGAGGGTGGAGCTAAGTACAACCGAACGCTAAATAAGACATTTTAGACAACCAAAAAGTTATAATTAACTTCCATGAAGTGAAAACACACTGTAAAAGGGTTAAAGTTCTAAGACGAAAACACAGACAGGCCCAGACCCAGACCAGACAACGCCATGGTAGCGACCTGTCAATCACACGGTAGCCCCGCCCTAAAGCATCCCCTGCTTTATGGTCTATCTGACTCTAAATGGGACCATAGTTTACTAAATGAACATTACATTTGGATAATATCCAACATTTGGATAATGGCCAATAATTGTTAGGGTTGGATCGATCTCCGCCCTTCACTAATGGAATAACTGGATACCTGACACATGCTAGTGCAGCTAAAAGTTGATCAAATAATATGTATTGTAACGTGCACAATGTGTATTGTAATCAATTCCAAATAATTGCCCCTAAAAAACTATTTGTTGAAAATTAAACATGTGTTGTATATAATAAAAAAGCAACTGTCTGTCTCTTTCCTTTGTGTTTGTGTGTGTGTGTGGGTGTGTGTGTGGGTGTGTGTGTGTGTGTGTCCAGGTGCTGTCAGTCACCAGCAGTGCAGAGTACTGTGACCAGTATGTAGCCTACGCCTGTCGAATGTCTCGTCTGCTCAACACTCCTGGTAGAGTATCCCTCAGAACTAGCATCAGCATCAGGAGCTTCAGCTGTGCTGTCACCTCTAGACTAGTCTAATAAAAGATCTTTTGGGGCTTTTTGTGTGTGCTCCTTGTTGTGGTCCACCTTCAGCTTTGGTTGACCATAAGCCTCTAGTGTGGGGTACTGTTATAACCTGTTACAACCTGTTACAGCCTGTCACAGCCTGTCACAGCCTGTCACAGCCTGTTACAACATGTTACAATCTGTTACAACCTGTTACAGCCTGTTACAACCTGTTACAGCCTGTTGCAGCCTGTTACAACATGTTACAACCTGTTACAGCCTGTTACAACCTGTTACAACCTGTTACAGCCTGTTACAGCCTGTTACAGCCTGTTACAACCTGTTATAACCTGTTATAACCTGTTACAGCCTGTTATAGCCTCCAGGCACACTGTGTGTGATGATGTCAGCACATATAATATTAAACTCCATAGATCTCTTTACAGTGGAAAACAGAGCTAAGGTGCACATGATTTACAGTTGTGACTACCTGACTATTTATCCTGTTGTTACCAAGCATTTCAAAGCCACATATTTCTATACTGTATATCATCCACACGTTTAAAATGAGTCTGACTTGAGAATTGATCTAATGAAAGTGAAAGTAAAGTGACTCCAGGCTGTATTTTTGACTCCCAGATGGCATCCCGTTTACCTGGTGGGTAGGACGAGCCAATGAGAGGCATTCTTATTGGGGGGGTTCAGGACCAGGCATACAGAAGTGTTCCTGTGGTATCGAACACAACTGTACTGACCCCAAACACTACTGCAACTGTGACGCTGACCTGCGCACCTGGTGAGTGGACCACTGCTCAGCTGAGCAGCTTCTTATCTTTTGCTAGTTCAAGTTACACTGAACTGTAGTCCTGACCTTCACTGAAGCAGCACTTGCCTTGTTAATGCTTTGGCTAACAACACTATTACTACATGACTGCTGTATGCTGTCAGTAGAAACCAGGATGTCTGCGGATTCTGCTTTTATTCCTTCTTATTGTGTGTTGTTTGTTTCTAATCTGTCATCATGTATTGTACTGTACTGTAAGTCTGCTTCATGTATTTTTGTTTATACTGTGATTAGTCTAAATGTACAGTATGTTCTGTAAGTCTGCTTTTGCAACCTTGCTCATCTTTTTGATATGCTTCTAAAATTTTAGTTGGACATCCAACATAAGACAGAAATGTTTCACTTCTGAAACCTGTTAATTGAGTTTTGTTTTTTTGTTTTTGTTCAACATGTCAAATGCCAGGAAGGCACCTAAAGTCTTCCACACATCTCTCATACTACACAAGGGCCATATTTCCTTACTGTTTTGCGCTGTTTGCAGCTAGCAGGTGCTGTGCAGACTTCACTGCTGAAGTAGTCACTAGCACTTGTGCTCGATTCACTGTCGTCCACTTCAGTTTCTACAGGGCTGCTCGAAATATTCTCCTCCTGATCCGCACTTCTCCTCCTAATAGTTCCCGTTTGGAGCCACGATTGCAGTGTTTTTGAACCCTTCATAATTTTAGCTACCTCCGCTTACTATCTTATCAATCAATCAATCAATCAATCAACATTTATTTGTATAGCCCTTTACAATAACCAAAAGGTACCCAAAGTGCTTTACATTAACATCAAGAAATAACAGGAATAAAAACATAACATATAAAATCATAAAAAGGTACATAAAAAGCAGAGGGAAAATGTCACCGGGTTACTAGGTATTAAAGCCAATCTAAATCAAAAAGTCTTGAGCTTAGATTTAAAGAGTACTAGGTCAGTGATAGTGCGTATATCAGGGGGGAACTTGTTCCATAGTTTAGGAGCAGCAACAGCAAAAGCACGATCACCCCACAGCTTATACCTCAACCTCGGGACTTCTATAAAAAGTTGACCCGATGACCACAAAGCCCTGTTATGCTCGCGGAGAGTTAAAATCTGGGACAAATAAGGTGGGGCGATGCCGTTAATGGATTTAAAAACAAACATCAATAGTTTAAAATCGATTCTAAAGCGAACTGGAAGCCAACGGAGTGAGTAAAGTGTGTTATCATCTGGAAGTGTCAGTTAAAAAGCGAGCAGCAGCATTTTGCACAAGTTGGAGGAGCGTGAGGGAAGACTGGTTGAGACCAACATACAGTGCATCACAATAAGCAAGTCTCGAGCTAATAAAAGCATGAATTGCCTTCTCAAGATCGTGCCGATTGTGGAAGGGCTTTACCTTAGCCATCACAGTTTAGCTTGTAACTGATTGTGGATGTTTTCAAGCACTACTACCCAAATACGTAGCTGCTACATGGTGGGTAGTAGCGTGTGCATACATTTCAAAATAAAATTACAGCAAAGCCAAAACTAATTTTAAATCCCATTTCAAAGATCTCATGATTACGGTATTTTCATTTGTAGTAGTATTTTCATAGTATTAGGTTTTTAAATTAATTTTATAACATTTAAAAAAAATATTTCAGAGATTCCTCTGCGTGCCACTAGAGGGAACCCGCGTACCACCAGTGTTACACGTACCATAGTTTGAGAACCACTGCAGTAGACAATTTTAGCAGATAGGTCAGCTGTGTTTACTTTCAAATTAGTGGTTCTAATTAAAAATATAGTTATAAAATATGTGTGATTGGTTCATCATGTTGATGCCCTACTGGACTCTACTATGAAGCTGTGTCTACTGCTGGAGCTGCGTGCCCAAATCCAATCAGTTAGTAGAGTCCTAACAGACCAAGGCTGTAAAAAACACTGTTTGACTTGGAAATCAGTGTTTTAGTGTAAAACTGCTTCTGATATCGTCTAGTGTAATATGATCTGGACTTGACTGACGGGTGTTTTGTTTCCCTGTGTGTGTGTGTGTGTGTGTGTGTGCACAGGAGGGAGGATGCGGGCCTGTTAGTGTATAAAGACCATTTGCCAGTCAGTCAGGTTGTGGTTGGTGATACAAGCAGAGCTGGATCTGAGGCCAAACTGACAATAGGGCCACTCAAATGCCAGGGGGACCGTAAGTGACTCTCTCTCTCTCTCACACACACACATTCACACACACACACGCACACACACACACACACACACACACACACACACACACACACACACACACAATACTCAACAAACAAGCACACATCACTCTTTCACCAGAGACACCAGAGATATTTATATCCATGTCCTGCTGTTGTTATCTGAAGGGAACTTCTGGAACGCAGCGTCCTTCACCAGCCCTGCTTCGTCCCTCCACTTCCCTTCCTTCAGAGGAGAAACCAGCACTGACATCTCCTTCTACTTTAAGACTTCGTCCACTCATGGAGTCTTTCTGGAGAACCTGGGAACCGCTGACTTCCTTCACATTGAACTCAGAGGTGTGTCTGTGTGTGTACACTTTACACAATTTTCTAGAATCTTCTTGACAATCAAACATTCCTAGTTGAGATATGAGTAAAATGTTTTCTTTAATAGTACCACTAGGAGTTGCCATTAGAAATGTCCAAAACCAACATACAGGAAGTAGCTTTAGTCAGTGAGAGGTGCTTTAATAACACCCCAATTTTTATTTAAAGGTCCCATATTGTAAAAAGGGAGATTGTCATGTCTGTTATAGTATAAAGCAGGTTTAAGTGCCATATAAATACTGTGAAAGTATTGAAACGTTCAATATACGGAACAACACACACAGCCCGTATTCAGAAATTGTGCGTGTGAAACAAGCCGTCAGGATTTCTGTCCATTTGTGATGTCACAAATGTACAATATTTAGACCATTACGCGGTTTTATATGTAAACATTCTAAATGTGTCCCAGTTTATTTCCTGTTGCAGTGTATGTAAATAACATCAGTTGACAGGAAGTAAACATTGACCCAAACTGTTGCCTAGCAACGTAATTCCGTTGCAATTCCGTTGATATGAGCTAAAACGGAGCGTTTCAGACAGTGTGAATACAGGTATATTCAGGCCGACAGTATGAGGAAAATAAAGTTTTTTTTTAACATTACAGCATGTAAACATGTTCTAGTACAAACACAAAATACAAGTATGAACCTGAAAATGAGCAGGATACCTCCCCTTTAACCAATCTAGTCAACCAGGAACATATTTTGACTTTAAGAAAGTCCCTTAACTATGTGACAGTATTTGACTAAGACATGTAATCAGGTTAGTTCACTCAGAAGAAGGCTTTATTTGGCCAGGTTGTTGAAAGGATTAGTGCTTACTGATGACAGGAGGGATGTAAGCAAATGTAAGAAATGTTTTCACTTGGTATGGCAGGCACTAATTCACAGAAAGAACAGAGTAATTTATGTGCTTGACAGTAGATAAAGAAAATGGATAAACAAAAAAAGAATAAAGAGATAAATATGCTGTCCGGTCTGGACTGAAAAGGGCATGTTGGCCAAATACTTACAGTAGGCCACTGAAATATCTTCAGTTGCCCAAAGTAGATTATGTTTTTAATACATTTTGGTTGAATTAATTCCAATCAGATGAGAAATCAGAGATGGACCTTGTGTTTGGTGAAACTTTAATCCTGAAGTCTGTTCATGTTTGATTTTGATCCCGGGGCTCCCAGGAGGCTCAGTGGTCTTCTTCTCTTTTGACGTGGGCAGTGAGCGAGTGGAGCTCAGCGTCCACTCGCCGGTGCCTCTGAACGATGACCAATGGCATCGGGTGGAGGCTGAGAAGAACATCAAGGAATCAGTGCTGCAGCTTAATGGACAGTACAAAGAGGTCCGACCCACGCCACCACAGGGACACACAAAACTGGAGTTCTACAGTGAGCTATATGTTGGTAAGACACATGTACACCTCATGTACTGTACTGTTCGCCACAGCTGTCACATGTGATGTCATACACTCACCACTGTCTTCAGGGTGCATCAACAGAGATCTTAAAGTGTTGAATGTGCTGTAAAGACTCTGACTAGATGTTCCAGAACCACATCAGGAAGTCCCACTGGGATACTTGTGGGATGATGCTGCTGGTTCCTGTGACGTTTCACTACAAAACATGATGAATAAACTATGTACCAGTTAATGATAGCTATGTATGTCTGTATAACTACAATTTATCTGTAACATTCGGTGTTGTGATGAAAAATGTGTCCAGAGTGTTAATAAGATAAGATAAGATTTACTTTTATTGTCCCCGTGGGGACATTTTTCCTTGACTCCGTCCAACTGCAGTTCCAAACACTGAATTAAAACAACATCAACAAGAATACTAAACGATTCCACACAAGACAGGGAAACAGTTTCACAGAAAGAGATGTTTCAACACATACACAGTCCACGTACATAATGGAACATACTATCACACACCCCATGGCAGGTGCACCCAGGTAGTGCACTGCACCGTCTACCATCTTGCCCATATTGCACAGACAATAGCCCAATATTACACAGATACTGTGAGGGCTGTTGGTTAGGACCCAGATGCAGACACAGCTGGATGGTGGTTGAAAAGCAGGTGGATTTATTATAATAAAGGTGGTGAGGGTGCTGGAGAAGGCAGGGGACAGGCAGGCTGCTGAGCAGGGTGGAGTGGCTGGAGGAATGAGCTGAGGCGGCGTGAGGATGGCTCGATGGGAGGCTGGCACTGGAATCCAGAACACAGGAGAACACAATGTTAATACCAGAAGCACAAGGAAACACAAGAATAACTCTGGTAGTTATAATACAGAGTGGCCGAGAGAATACCAACTGGTAGGCAGAACAATCTGGCGAGGACTGGCAGGAAAGCTGGTGTTCTTGTACTGTGGGTTGATTAGGTGATTGTTGACAGGTGCAGAGTGGAGAGTGAGACCAGGTGCCTGATGAGGAAGCCGCGCCCCTGCCACACCCACACAGACAGGCAGGGGAGGAGGAGACCCAGGGGAAGCAGAACACCGGAAAACTACTGGAGTCAAGGCCAGAGCCGTGACAGGACCCCCCCCTCAACGGGCGCCTCCAGGCGCCCCAGGCTTGTCTGGATGCTCCCGATAAAAGTCCCGAATGAGGGAGGCATCCAGAAAGAAGCTGCGCGGGACCCATGAGCGTTCCTCTGGGCCATAACCCTCCCAGTCCACCAAGAACCGGAACCCCCGGCCTCGGCGACGGACGTCCAGAATCCGCCAAACAGTGAAGGCAGGGTGATTGTCGATGATCCGGGGGAGTGGAGGGGGTTCGGCTAGAGGGCACAAGGAGCTGGAAGACACAGGCTTAAGCAGCGAAACATGGAACGTGGGGTGGACTCTCAGAGATGAAGGCAACTTTAACTTGATAGCAGTGGGATTAATGATCTTGTCAACTTCAAAAGGTCCAATGTATCGGGGAGCCAATTTATGGGACTCCACCTGAAGGGGCAAGTCACGGGAGGAAAGCCATACCTTTTGACTGGGTTGGTAAGTGGGTGCAGGGGATCGATGGCGGTCAGCAAGGCGTTGATTCCGGGCAGCTGAACGGAGAAGGGCAGACCGGACCTCTCTCCAAATCCGCCGACACCTCTGGATGTTGGCCTGGACTGATGGCACCGCCACAGCCTCCTCCTGGACTGAGAAGAGGGGAGGTTGATAGCCTAGAGAGGCCATGAAGGCACATACCTGTGGCGGCACTGGTGAGTGAGTTATGGGCATACTCAACCCAGGGTAACTGTCTACTCCAGGAGGACGGGTGGTGACACAACGCAGGGCTGCCCCGAGATCTTGGTTTGCCCGCTCCGTCTGCCCATTCGTTTGAGGGTGGTACCCAGAGGAGAGACTAGCTGTGGCACCCAGAGCCTGGCAAAAGGCCTTCCAGACCTGGGAGGAGAACTGTGGTCCCCGGTCAGAGACGATGTCCTGGGGGATGCCATGAAGACGAAACACATGGAGGACTAGGAGGTCCGCAGTCTCTGTGGCTGAAGGTAATTTAGGGAGAGGGACAAAATGCACAGCCTTGGAAAAACGGTCTACCACAGTCAATATGATTGTGTTACCTTCTGACGGGGGTAAACCGGTGACAAAGTCCACAGCTATGTGGGACCAGGGTCGGCTGGGGACGGGCAGAGGACGCAGGAGACCAGCTGAGGGTTGATGGGAGGCCTTGCTGCAGGCACAGACGGAGCAGGCGGACACGAAGGCACGGGTGTCGCGGGTCATGGATGGCCATCAGAACCGCCGTTTGATGAAGGAGAGGGTGCGGTGGAAGCCAGGGTGGCAGGTGAGCTTAGATGAATGGCCCCATTGTAGAACTTGAGATCTGGCTGAATCGGGCACAAACAGACAGTTAGGAGGGCCATTACCTGGGTCTGGATGAGAGCGCTGTGCCTCCCGTATGCAGGTCTCAATCTCCCATGTAGCTGCGGCCACCACACAGGAATGAGGTAGAATGGTTTCTGGCTCAGAGCAGGACTTCTCTGGGACCGACTGGCGGGAGAGGGCATCAGATTTGGTGTTGCGTGAGCCAGGACGGTAAGTGAGAGTGAAGTTAAACCTTCCCAGGAACAGAGCCCACCGGGCCTGGCGGGAATTTAGCCGTTTAGCAGAGCGGAGGTAAGAGAGGTTTTTGTGATCTGTCCAAACTACAAATGACTGCTCAGCCCCTTCCAGCATGTGCCTCCATTCCTCAAGTGCCAGAACCACCGCCAACAGCTCACGGTTTCCCACATCGTAGTTGCGCTCCGCCGGAGAAAGGCGCCGGGAGAAGAAGGCACAGGGGTGCAGCTTGTGATCCTTAGGAGACCGCTGAGAGAGGACGGCCCCCACACCTGAATCAGAGGCATCCACCTCCACAACAAACTGCAAAGAGGGATCAGAGTGAGTTAGAATTGGAGCACTAGTGAATAACTGTTTCAGAGTGTCAAATGCTGTGTCAACCTCCCGCGTCCAAGTAAAGGGGATGGCTGGGGAGGTGAGTTGTGTGAGAGGGGCCGCCACTCTACTGTAATCTCGAATGAACCATCTGTAGAAGTTGGCGAATCCTAAGAACCGCTGCAACTGTTTCCGTGTAGTGGGTTTGGGCCACTCAGCCACCGCCTGAACCTTTGCTGGGTCTGTCTTCACCTGCCCCTGCTCGATGATGAAGCCCAGAAAACTCACAGAAGTCACGTGGAAGTCACACTTTTCAGCTTTTACAAATAGTTTGTTTTCCAGAAGACGACGGAGCACTAACTTCACATGTTGAACATGTTCTTCCATGTTCTGGGAGAAGATGAGTATATCATCAAGATAAACAAAAATGAAGTGGTTCAGCATGTCACGGAGGATGTCATTAACCAAGGCCTGGAAAACTGCAGGGGCGTTGGTGAGGCCAAAGGGCATGACTTGATACTCAAAATGGCCCAGGGGAGTGTTAAATGCAGTTTTCCACTCATCTCCTTCTCTGACTCGGATCAGATGGTAGGCGTTCCGGAGGTCCAGCTTTGAGAAAACAGTGGCCTTGTGCAGGGGCTCGAAAGAGGGGTCGATGAGGGGTAGTGGATACTTGTTTTTAACAGTTATGTCGTTGAGGCCACGGAAATCAATACAGGGGCGTAGAGTGTGATCTTTCTTTGCAACAAAGAAGAAGCCGGCACCAACAGGAGAAGAGGAGGGTCGAATAAAGCCAGCAACTAGTGAGTCATTGATGTACTTCTCCATAGCCTCCCTTTCGGGACGGGAGAGTTTATAGAGACGGCTCGAGGGAAGGGGGGCACCCTGGTGCAGGTCTATAGCACAATCATAGGGCCTATGTGGGGGCAAGGTTTGGGCCCGCTGCTTACTAAACACCTCACCTAAGTCATGGTACACAGGAGGGACTAAAGAGAGGTCAGGGGGCTCAAAAGTAGGAGCAGCAGTTAAATGAGAGGGAGCTAGGGCTGACTGGAGACAGTGGGAGTGGCAAAAGGTGCTCCAACTAGCAATAGATGCGGTGGACCAATCAATATGGGGGTTATGGAGTTTAAGCCAGGGCTGACCTAGGACCACAGGAGCATGAGGTGAGGGAATAACTAGCAGTTTTATAGATTCGTGATGATTACCTGATAGGATGAGACTCAGGGGAACAGTGTGATGAGTAATGCGGGCCAGGAGCCTTCCATCCAGCGCATTGACATCCTTAGGAGCAGGAAGGGCTTCAACAGGGATCCCAGCTTGGGTAACGAGGGTGGAGTCAATGAAATTATCATCAGCCCCAGAATCAACCAGAGCAAGAAGGGGGATAGAGTCACCCTGGCACACAAGGGATGCATTAAATTGCATTCGGGGGTGAGGGGCTGATGGAGAGGTGGAGGTGTGGCTCATCAGGGCCTCTCCAGTTCCGGATGAGCCTAATCTTTTGGCAGGTGAGGACAAGAGGCGAGGAAGTGGCCAGCCTTGCCACAATAGATACACACACCAGCCTGGACTCGCCGCTGGCGCTCTGAGGGTGAGAGGCGAGCTCGTCCCAACTGCATGGGCTCTTCCATTGAGGGTGGAGCTGAGGAACTGAGGGGCTGGCTGATGAAGGACTGGCTGTCTGGGATCACCCGGGGGGCAGATTTGGACAGGAATGGAGAAGTGGGGGCATGCGGGCGGCTGGCTCTCTCCCTACGGCGTTCACGAAGACGGTTGTCTAAACGAATGGACAGGGAAATGAGGGAGTCTAAACTATCAGTCTCATCCCTTGCTGCCAACTCATCCTTAATATTCTCAGCTAACCCAAGAACAAACACTCCTTGTAAAGAAACTTCCTCCCACCCACTCTCTGCTGCCAGGATCCTAAACTCAACTGCATACTCTGCGACTGATTTAGAGCCCTGACGGAGGGAGAGGAGACGGTTAGCAGCCTCTTTACCCTGAACAGGATGGTCAAAAACTTTTCTCAACTCAGCTATGAATAACAGGTAAGAATCACAAGTAGGAGACTGCCTCTCCCACAAAGCTGTAGCCCACTGAGAAGCTTTACCAGTAAGTAACCCCAAAATAAATGCTACACGTGACTTATCTGATAAGTAGGTGGTAGGTTGCTGCTGGAACACGAGAGAACACTGGAGAAGGAACCGCCCACAAGCCCCTAAATCCCCAGAGTAGCGTTCTGGAGTCGGAATGAAAGGCTCACGGGCTAGTGGGGCTGGGGTGGCATGCCCTGGTGGAGGCGTGGGGAGCGCTGGTGGGGAGTCAGCTGGTGAAGCTGCTGTGGCAGACGAGGCATATGAGGCTGTGAGATGGGCGTTGACCTGGTCCATTTGGCTGCCGAGTCGAATGACATTGGAGGAAAGGGCTCGCAGATTCTCCACCAATTCATGGAGGACTTTGTCATGTTGTCCAACCAGAGCACCCTGGGAGGCCAAAGCTTGGCGGAGTGAATCTGTGTCTGCTGGGTGGCCAGATTGTTCTGTGAGGGCTGTTGGTTAGGACCCAGATGCAGACACAGCTGGATGGTGGTTGAAAAGCAGGTGGATTTATTATAATAAAGGTGGTGAGGGTGCTGGAGAAGGCAGGGGACAGGCAGGCTGCTGAGCAGGGTGGAGTGGCTGGAGGAATGAGCTGAGGCGGCGTGAGGATGGCTCGATGGGAGGCTGGCACTGGAATCCAGAACACAGGAGAACACAATGTTAATACCAGAAGCACAAGGAAACACAAGAATAACTCTGGTAGTTATAATACAGAGTGGCCGAGAGAATACCAACTGGTAGGCAGAACAATCTGGCGAGGACTGGCAGGAAAGCTGGTGTTCTTGTACTGTGGGTTGATTAGGTGATTGTTGACAGGTGCAGAGTGCAGAGTGGAGAGTGAGACCAGGTGCCTGATGAGGAAGCCGCGCCCCTGCCACACCCACACAGACAGGCAGGGGAGGAGGAGACCCAGGGGAAGCAGAACACCGGAAAACTACTGGAGTCAAGGCCAGAGCCGTGACAGATACAACACATTGCACTGTCCTTATGATAGCTTTATGTTACGAGTTGTTGAGAAGTTTAATAGACATCGGCAAGAATGGATGTTTGTCGCGGTTCAATCTGCTCCGTGGGACTAACAACTGGGAATAACAAATTCTAGAGAAATGGTGCCTTCAAATGAAACTGGTGAGCTCGTGTTTACAACATGGGAAGTCGTGTACACGATATGCTTAGCGTTCAAGTGGTTAAGTCGTGAGAACACCATTGCTAAGCAACGGCAATATTAACGTTACTAACGTTGGCGTCTAGAAGCCACAGAGGCTAACAATTTAGCAAGCTAGGAAGTGGGTAACATAATGCAGGAATTACAAAGGTATAATGACAGAGGAGAAAGATGAGGCCGTTGGGAATATCAACATTTTCCAAAATTACCAAGAAAAACAATATACAACTAAAATTACAATATATTAAGTTAATATGCACCGAAAAATTAATTCCCATGGGCTTTGTCATTTCTCACAACGTCAACAAACACGTCACAACTCGTGAACTCAGAGCTTTCAGAAACTTTCAAAACGTTCATATGGACTCATCTCGTAAACACGGTAAACACCACCACATTTGAAGAGTAGTGAAAAGTGTCCGTCGTGCTGTACACCTGCGTGAGTATGATTTACACCATTGCTAATGAGCCAGTGGTTGTGAAGCATGAATGAAACAGCTGTAGACTTTAGTGCTGTGCCTAAACTAATGCTATGCTTCATGTCTTATTCCAAGGTGCCTCGGGTGGTCACAGGGGTTTTTTGGGCTGCATGCGGGCTCTGAAGATAAATGGTGTGACCTTTGACCTGGAGGAGAGGGCAAAGATGACTCCAGGGGTGAATCCAGGCTGCCAGGGCCACTGCAGCCGGTACGGGATGCACTGCAGGAATGGAGGGAAGTGTGTGGAGCAGTACAGTGGATACTTGTGTGACTGCTCCCTCACTGCGTACGATGGACCTTTCTGCACCGATGGTACGGCCTCCAACACTGATGGGATTAGAGTAGATGACATCATGTTAGATTAGATGGTGCCATTTTTCATTAGATTAGATTAGATTAGATGCAGCAACAAAGAGTGGTCAACATTTTGAAGATGTTTTAATTCCCCTTCCTTCTGCTTTGTGTGTTAGATGTAGGCGGCTACTTTGAGCCAGGAACCCTGGTGCGGTATGACTTCTTGCCAGAGGCGGGACCATTTGTGTTGCAGGAGATGAAGAGCGGATCAGGTATCGGTGTTCCTGGTGAGGCCAACCTGACTCAGGAGGAGTTGGTTTTCAGCTTCAGCACCGCCAGCGCTCCCAGCATCCTGGTCTACATCAGCTCCAGAACTCAGGACTATCTAGCTGTGGTGCTCAGACACAACGGTGTGCTCATCAACATCATACCTGATCCATTTATTTATTTATATATATACAATATAGATTTTATGAACTGCTGTTACATTATTATCCTATGTGTGTATGTGTGTGTGTGTATGTGTACAGGCACTCTCCAGATCCGCTACAGTCTTGGGGGGCTCACAGAACCTTACACCATAGATGTGGACCATCGTAACATGGCCAACGAACAGCCACACTCTGTCAACATTACTAGGAACTTCAGGGAGATCCGACTACAGGTGAGTGCTTCCTGCCGCTACATTAGTACCAAATACTTTATGCTGCAAACAAGGAGAACACGTGTGTCAGATGAGATGTTTAATAATAATAACAATAATACATTTTATTTGGTGGCGCCTTTCTGGACACCCAAGGACACCTTACAAGAATTAATTAAAACATAGACAGATAAAACAATATAAAAACAACAGGACATGACAGAGACATATTTGTACAGACACATAGGATGGGTGATGATGAGTGCTAGAGAGAGTATGCCAGTTTAAACAGGTGGGTTTTGAGGAGGGATTTGAATGATGTGATATTTTCAGTTTAGATTGATATCAGTCTCTTGTCTGTGTGTTAATTACTGATCTGCAAAAGGACATGGTATGGTTAGCTTAGCATAGCATAAAGACTGGAAGCCAGCTCTGTTCATAGCTCCAAAATACACCTACCAACACCTGTCAATCGGACTTATTAACATGATGTGTCTTGTTTGCTGTAACAGCACACACAGCACATTCTGTGGATTATCCAGAAGAGCATGGACACTGACTCTGTAAAGATGTTGTTGGCTTTTTAAAATGTAATCTTTCCATGCTGTGAGAGGCACAAACAAGTTTCAACAAAGGGTAGAACTTGCCTTTTAAAGCCCACATTGGAAGATGAACAGTTGTTGGTAGTAATGACAACCGAGCAGATTAAAGTTGGACATTGTCATTGTTCCTTTCCTCCGTTCATATTCTCCAGCTGGACCACTACCCGGTGTCCACATACATTCTACCTGAGGCCTCGGACACCCAGTTCAACTTGGTCAAAAGCATCTTTCTTGGAAAGGTCTTTGGTAAGTGTGAAGATGTGTTTGTGCAGATTGATTTCTCAGGATGTTCTGTGATTTAAATCCTGTCCATATGTGTGATTTCTCTCCTCCTATTCCACTATCACGTTACCTCAGTATTAATTAAAACAACTGATTTTCAGTTTGGTGAAGAATTCAATTCAATTCAATTCAATTTATTTTTGTATAGCGTCAAATCACAACAGAAGTTATCTCAAGACGCTTTATATATAGAGCAGGTCTTAGACCGTACACCATAGTTTAGAGACCCAACAAGATCCACCAAGCGCACTGTGGCCAGGAAAAACTCCCCGATTACTGGGAAGAAACCTGGAGCAGAACCGGGCGCAGGGCGGGCGGCCATCTGCCGAGACCGGATGGGGGGATAGATAGATAGATAGATAGATAGATAGCTAGAGAGAGAGAGAGAGAGAGAGAGAGAGAGAGAGAAGCAGCCACAATAGTAGCCTAGCAGCTGTAATAGCTAATACAAGTAGGACTGATAACACAAAACCAATAGAGGTGGATGGAAAGAGTGATAATACAAATATCGGAATTGATGTCATTGGGTCGTCCTCAGACGGGCTTTCAAGCGGAGCTTCCAGCTGTCTCAGTCCACCATACATCTGGCTAGCTCGCCAGCACTGTCCAGCATCTCTCCTCAGTACGTCCATGTGTGTTGGTGTGGGACGTCCCTGTGTTTGATGCCCGTGCGTTGGTTCCCGCAGCATCAGCATGCTTGCTGGGAGTTCTTGATGTCTTTGGCAGTGACCGAGAAGTGTTATTCTCCAGGCTGCCACATTGTCACTAAGTGTTGGTAATCCCTCGTTAGCACTGGTAGTCCCTCGTACAGACGGAATTAATTAATGATGGTAGCAGTTGGTGTCAAGCAGGCACCGGACGCGGTAGCAGATGCAGCCACAATACCGGAGACCACCAAGATCCAGGTGAAACCCCGCTCCAAGTGTACCCCTGCTCCAGGTATAACCTCGCTCCCGGTGTGATCCCGCTCCAGGTATGACCTCGCTCCAGGTGTGACCCCGCTCCACGATTAGCTGCGAGACAAGGAGGCACAAAGACTCCTGGGGAGGAATGAAGTTAGTAACAACATGGACATGGGACATGAGTATATACAGAAGGAGAGGGGAGCTAAGTGTGTCATATGAAGTCCCCCGGCAGTCTAGGCCTATAGCAGCTTAAGTATAAGCGTTATCAAAGAGGAAAGTCTTTAGCCTACTCTTAAATGTAGAGACGGTGTCTGCCTCCCGGACTGAAACTGGGAGCTGGTTCCAGAGAAGAGGAGCTTGATAGCTGAAGGCTCTCGCTCCCATTCTACTTTTGGAGACTCTAGGAACCTCAAGTAACCCTGCATTCTGTGAGCGCAGTGCTCTAGTGGGGTAGTAGGGTACTATGAGCTCTTTAAGATATGATGGGGCCTGACCGTTTAGCGCTTTGTAGGTGAGGAGGACGATTTTAAAATCTGTTCTGGATTTTACAGGCAGCCAGTGTAGAGAAGCTAATACAGGCGTAATATGATCTCGAAGAAGGAAGGTTAAACGTGCTTCAGCCGCCTCACAAGGAATAGTAGGCCTGTCTGGTGCTCACAGAGTAGGCCAATCTAGTAACAGCAGAGACTTCAGAGAGCAGGTCCCTAGCACACTGGAGCACACGTATTAAAGGCAGTCAACTTCATTAAAGACTAATGTTTCGACGCCAACTTCATCAGAGTCAAACAGATCTGAGACTCAAATCCACTTAAATAGCCTCCCTAGATGGAAACTGATTCAGCACAGGCTGGAACACATGGGGAGGGAACAAAACGTTGCGTGTAGGCAGGTAACCAATTATATATCATATAATAATAAAAAGAGAGAAGCAAAAGTATGTATATAAACAGCAGTTTCAGTGACTACATCCATGTACATATATCAAAAATAATTGTAATAATAGTGATAAATAACGACAAAGATAAATTCCTCCCCTCATCCAAATATCAAAAAAGGTCTTAAATATCTTAAATGCCAGTGAGCTACAATCCCATTATCAATAGATAAAAGAGACATACATGAGGGGATAAAGAATGTCCCCACCATAGATGATAATATCGTCTCCTATTGAAAACTATAGTAAATAGCCTGTGTCAAGCAATGTGGTAAAGTAACGAGTGCGGCTGGTTCAGGCTATAAAAAACACGCCAGGCTTAGTTCTTCATTAAGTCCTGATGATTTTCAGTTTGCTCCTGGATCCGTCCATCATTTACAGCTGCTATTTTAAAGTGTATCTGTAAGAACCGGAGGCCCACTGTTGAACAGGGTCACCTGAACACAGTGTTCTTGTCTATTACAGAATCACAATGGTGAAACCCGTCATCCAGAATATCAAGTTACGGCGAGCATGGCAAATATTTTATTACCCACCTCCTTCTAGAATATTAATCTCATCCAATTCATAATTTAGAGTGGCTGCAATATGCAGACAGCAGCATCATCATCTGAGGGACTGAATCCCAACAACAACAACTAAATGTACTTTTTTTAACAGTAGACAGTTGAGAGCTGATAAGAAATGAGGGGACTCCAACTCAGGCTTTAAAATTGTAATTCGATGATCAGTCTCTCACCCCCCCTAGGCCACTAGAAAAGAAAATCTACTCCAATAAGGCGTCGTGGTAATGAGTAGCATCTACTGAAGTATTGATCTGCCCATGCAGAGGTAGGCCAACATTAAGGTGGTGCAGAGTGATGTGTACTCACCAGTAGTGAGCAGTGTGCAGCAGTGGAGCTGATCCCAGCTGGCATTGGGTGAAGGTGGGGGGCGGGGGGGGCTTGAGCTGATACATTGGGTGAAGGCGGGGGGGGGGGGCTGGAGCTGATCCCAGCTGACATTGGGTGAAGGCGGGGGGGCTGGAGCTGATCCCAGCTGACATTGGGTGAAGGCGGGGTACACACCCGTCCAGGGTGTACCCCGCCTTCACCCAATGTCAGCTGGGATCAGCTCCAGCCAGACTATCACAGGGCTGACACATAGAGACAGACAACCATTCACACTCACATTTCACACCTACGGGACATTTAGAGTCAACAATGAACCTAACCTGCATGTCTTTGGACTGTGGGAGGAAACCTGAGCACCCGGAGAGAACCTATGCTAACACAGAGGGAACATGCTAACACAGAGGGAACATGCTAACACGGGGAGAACATGCTAACACAGAGGGAACATGCTAACACAGGGAGAACATGCTAACACAGAGAGAACATGCTAAGACAGAGGGAACATGCTAACACGGGGAAAACATGCTAAGACAGAGGGAACACGCTAACACAGAGTGAACACGCTAACACAGAGTGAACACGCTAACACAGAGGGAACATGCTAACACAGGGAGAACATGCTAACACAGAGGGAACATGCTAACACAGGGAGAACATGCTAACACAGAGGGAACATGCTAACACAGGGAGAACATGCTAACACAGAGAGAACATGCTAACACAGGGAGAACATGCTAACACAGGGAGAACATGCTAACACAGAGAGAACATGCTAACACAGGGAGAACATGCTAACACAGAGGGAACATGCTAACACAGGGAGAGAAAATGCTAACACAGAGGGAACATGCTAACACAGGGAGAGAACATGCTAACACAGAGGGAACATGCTAACACAGGGAGAGAAAATGCTAACACAGGGGGAACATGCTAACACGGAGAGAACATGCTAACACGGGGAGAACATGCTAACACAGGGAGAGAACATGCTAACACAGGGAGAGAACATGCTAACACAGGGAGAGAACATGCTAACAGAGAGAGAACATGCTAACACAGGGAGAACATGCTAACATAGGGAGAACATGCTAACACAGGGAGAACATGCTAACACAGAGAAAACATGCTAACACAGAGAGAACATGCTAACACAGAGAGAACATGCTAACACAGGGAGAGAACATGCTAACACAGAGAGAACATGCTAACACAGGGAGAACATGCTAACAGAGAGAACATGCTAACACAGGGAGAGAACATGCTAACACAGGGAGAGAACATGCTAACACAGGGAGAGAACATGCTAACACAGGGGGAACATGCTAACACAGGGAGAACATGCTAACACAGAGAGAACATGCTAACACAGGGAGAACATGCTAACAGAGAGAACATGCTAACACAGGGAGAGAACATGCTAACACAGGGAGAGAACATGCTAACACAGGGAGAGAACATGCTAACACAGGGGGAACATGCTAACACAGGGAGAACATGCTAACACAGAGAGAACATGCTAACACAGGGAGAACATGCTAACACAGAGAAAACATGCTAACACAGGGAGAACATGCTAACACAGAGAAAACATGCTAACACAGAGAGAACATGCTAACACAGAGGGAACATGCTAACACAGGGAGAACATGCTAACACAGAGGGAACATGCTAACACAGAGAACATGCTAACACAGGGAGAACATGCTAACACAGAGAGAACATGCTAACACAGAGAAAACATGCTAACACAGAGAGAACATGCTAACACAGGGAGAACATGCTAACACAGGGAGAACATGCTAACACAGAGAAAACATGCTAACACAGAGAGAACATGCTAACACAGAGAGAACATGCTAACACAGAGAGAACATGCTAACACAGGGAGAGAACATGCTAACACAGAGAGAACATGCTAACACAGGGAGAACATGCTAACACAGGGAGAGAACATGCTAACACAGGGAGAGAACATGCTAACACAGGGGGAACATGCTAACACAGGGAGAACATGCTAACACAGAGAGAACATGCTAACACAGAGGGAACATGCTAACACAGGGAGAACATGCTAACACAGAGAAAACATGCTAACACAGAGAGAACATGCTAACACAGAGGGAACATGCTAACACAGGGAGAACATGCTAACACAGAGAACATGCTAACACAGGGAGAACATGCTAACACAGAGAGAACATGCTAACACAGAGAAAACATGCTAACACAGAGAGAACATGCTAACACAGGGAGAACATGCTAACACAGGGAGAACATGCTAACACAGAGAAAACATGCTAACACAGAGAGAACATGCTAACACAGGGAGAACATGCTAACAGAGAGAACATGCTAACACAGGGAGAGAACATGCTAACACAGGGAGAGAACATGCTAACACAGGGAGAGAACATGCTAACACAGGGGGAACATGCTAACACAGGGAGAACATGCTAACACATAGAGAACATGCTAACACAGGGAGAACATGCTAACACAGAGGGAACATGCTAACACAGAGGGAACATGCTAACACAGAGAACATGCTAACACAGGGAGAACATGCTAACACAGAGAGAACATGCTAACACAGGGAGAACATGCTAACACAGAGAGAACATGCTAACACAGAGGGAACATGCTAACACAGAGGGAACATGCTAACTCCCACATTTAACCATGTAGAGCCAAAGTGTGACGTGTCAGCATGTACACACATACAGTATGTGTTGTGTGAGTGGAGCTAACATGTGAAAGGTATACATGTTGTTGCTTACTGTTAAATGAGTGTGTGTCTCACCGTGGTATATGAGGACAGTGTGTCTCACTGTGGTATATGAGGACAGTGTGTCTCACTGTGGTATATGAGGACAGTGTGTCTCACTGTGGTATATGAGGACAGTGTGTCTCACTGTGGTATATGAGGACAGTGTGCCTCACTGTGGTATATGAGGACAGTGTGCCTCACTGTGGTATATGAGGACAGTGTGTCTCACTGTGGTATATGAGGACAGTGTGTCTCACTGTGGTATATGAGGACAGTGTGTCTCACTGTGGTATATGAGGACAGTGTGTCTCACTGTGGTATATGAGGACAGTGTATCTCACCGTGGTATATGAGGACACTGTGTCTCACTGTGGTATATGAGGACAGTATATCTCACCGTGGTATATGAGGACACTGTCTCATTGTGGTATATGAGGACAGTGTATCTCACCGTGGTATATGAGGACAGTGTGTCTCACCGTGGTATATGAGGACAGTGTGTCTCACCGTGGTATATGAGGACAGTGTGCCTCACTGTGGTATATGAGGACAGTATTAAACCCAGCAGTGTGCTGGCATAACCATAATCCTCTTCCCTTTTTTACAATATCTTTGCTATATTGGAAATGATATTGCATGCAATGAAATATAATACATTTGGCTAATAATGTCAAGTATGTAAAGTGTTGTGAAGCTATTTATTTATTGTCCATAAATGATGATGTATATAGACATACGAGTGTTCTCCCACCTCTTGTAAAACCCTTTTAAAACCCACTTGATCATCTAGATGTGCTCTGGCTACTGAACAGCCGACTGGACGCATCTGGCCCTGAGAAGAGCTTCACTTGTGTTGCTTGGTTAGTTTTGTTGTGGTCTAAAAGTGTTAGAGAAGATTAAACCCTTGTTGCGTCTTTCTTGTAGAAACAGGACAGATCGACCCCATCCTAATCGAGCGCTACAACACGCCGGGCTTTGTGGGCTGTCTGTCCAGAGTTCAGTTGAACAGCTTGGCACCGCTGAAAGCTGCGCTGCGCTCAGGCCTGGCAGCACCCGTCAGTACCCATGGGATTCTGGTCCCTTCCAACTGTGGAGCCTCACCCCTGACCATCTCCCCCATGGCCTCGGCTAGTGACCCCTGGCACGTAGAAGCAGGTAGAGACACACACTGACAGATAATCCATTTTCAAGGAACATCAGAAACAAAGTCAAAATCCAAAAGAACGGGGAGGATGTCAGAACTCAAACAGATAACAAATGTTTGTCCACAGCTGGAGCTGTTTTCCCCTTCGATGAGCACAAGGCTGCTGGGGATGGAGTGGATCGCAACTCTGCCATCATTGGAGGTAAATCTCATTTAACTTCCAGCTACCTTCGAGCTGCAGCTGAGAACAGGCCGTAAAACTGTTGAAACCTACAAAGACCAGACACTCCACACATGACTGTTTGCATCAACATAGACCGATTTTTTTAGTCTCGACCATCAGAAAAGAGCACACATAAAAGTAAAGATAGAAAATAGATAGAGTAAATACAGAGGACAATACACTGGACCATGATTCGAACAACCTTTGAAATGCGAGAATGCATGTTGCCGTATCAAAGGCAGAAATGAACGTCAATCAAAAGCAGTTCGCTCATTAATGCTGCTGGTTTGTTGGCAAAAGCAAAGAAACAGGAACATTGTAAATGCAGACCTGCAGGAGAGAGATACTCATCTGAACTGGTGTTGTACTCGGCTCTGATCGGATCTGAACAACTTGCTGCTGCAGTCAAATTTCAGTCAGTTTTTTTGTGCTACCAATGAGATGACAGCTCTGTGTAACGTAACCTTTAAGTTACCCAAACTCCTCATCTCTGTCTGCAGCGGGGGGGGGGGTTAATAGTGCCTTCTGTTGTCTGTAACTGATTTACAGATATCACTAACGGTGTTTCCAAGGCTCGTTGTATTATTTTTCATATTTATTTTTGCTTAACTGCTACCTGGCATGTTGTTAAACCTAATCAACACCGTAGAGGTCTTCACAGGTCCGCTCGGTACCTCATAGATTTGAGCCGTCTAAATTATACTCAGTCTAATCAGGTGTGGTAGGGTCCTGTTTCATTACTGCAGGACTCTGTGTCTAATAACTGAGTGGGTCCAAGCGCGCTGTCTATCAGCGCTGATCATGTGGTGTTACTGCTCCACCACGGCGGCCCGTTAGGTGGAGGAGCATCGTGCTGCTACCAGCGTTGGTGTTCTCTCGTTGTTTAGACCAGGTCTTATTATCCTCCTCCTGTCCGGATCAGTTGTCTTTTAAAAAAGAATACATTGATGCACATTTATGGGTTCTGGCAGGTTTTTCACAGATCTGTTTCAGATGGGGTCGATCATTTTGGACTCATAAGGACCTCTACTACACTTAACACTACTACTGCACATCAGTGGTGAAAAGAACAAATAGCTGTTGGATTGCAGCAATGGCTCTTATTCTGAAATGTCCAAGGGACTCTGACACATGGTCAGTTTACTAATCACATTTCATCTTTCTAGTCTATTGTTATAAATGAAGTGCTGATTTGTTTTGTTTCCAGGCATCATCTCCATGGTGATCTTCACCGTCCTCTGCATCATGGTGTTTGTGATCCGTCATATGTTCCGTCATAAAGGCTCCTACCACACCAACGAGGCCAAGGGAGCGGAGTCAGCAGACTGTGCCGATGCTGCGATCATCGTCAACGACCCGGCCTTCACCGAAACCATTGACGAGAGCAAGAAGGAGTGGTTCATCTGAACCCTCTCAACAACTTGGACACATGACGTTAGGATGTATGTAGTTTTCTAAGCATAGGGAGTAGTAGTGAGGTCAGCACCTGTGGAACCTCCAGGACGTGCCGAGTGGTTTATTTAAAGACTTTATGGACAACGGACACCGTGGCATTACAGTGTGGGTATTAAAGCACAGGGCACAGTGCTGCCTGGCAGAGCCCGTGTGGAGCTGTGGAGTGCTTTATTTTAACTTGATTTACAATGGACAGTGTGACAGGATGTCAGCCTTCAGATGGTGTAGAGGATGGCGCCATGAAGTTACAGGCCTTGGATGAGCGAGTGTGTTCATTAGCTTTTATTTTAGTATTTATTTATTGAATTTTTCATTTGATTTCAGTTAAATTTATTTATTCATATTTAAGTAATATATTTTTTGTAAAAGGTCTTACTTTGTTTACGTTATAGATTCATATCTTTATGCCTTTGTGCAATCTGCTGGTATTTCAGAAAAGTATGGCATTAATGGTAATGATCATTAATCCATTAATCCCAATAATCCTCTACGTCTGCAGCAATGCTCATAAATTACCGTTTTTTGTATTATTGCCTTATTTAAATTGATTTCAGTACATTTGTTGGCGTGTGTCTGTGCACTGACTGGCTCGCTTTTCTGTGAAGCAGATGTAGTCACGACTTTGTCCGCATCTTTTGGACTAAGAACGGAAAGGAAACGTCACACTTCTACATGACAAGTGTCTCTTAGTGACTTTTGAGCATTGATTGTTGAAACTTTTAATGATTGCATCATTTATTTTTCTGTTTCTGATGCCAAATGAGATCAGGGGTGAGTTCAGCTTTTGAAGAATGAAATGGGTCCTGTCAGTCCACGAGAGCTCCACTCACTAGTTTCTTTATGTTTTTCAGATTTCTGAGGCAGATGTTGTCTTTAGTTTGCAATGAAAAATGCTGATACCACGTACCACAAAGTTTCTATTTAATCTGTTTTATCTTCCTGTGTGCCATCTGACTGAGAGTCAAATAAGATGAAGTTTATCTTGGTCCAGTACGGAGACAGGTGGGGGAGGAGTTTAGCCTAGGTTAGCACAAAGATTGGAAGCAGGAGGTAACCGCTAACCTAGCTTAATCACAAGTGAACCAACACACATTCCAACAACTCCCTGATTCATTTATTCTGCGTTTAGTGGCAAGCTCCATCCAAGAGCTCAAACCTGGCAACCCCACTGAGAGGACAGGACTTTATGTGTTCTGGTTGGTCAAGAAACATCTTTAACACTGCTGGCACTTAGAACCATTATGTCTTTGTATCCATTTCTACACAAGATACAATGTGTGACACACAGGTTTGAGTTGTTGGAAGCAGGCCTGTAGTCAGGGTCACATACTGTGTGTCAGGGCCACATACTGTGTGTCAAGGTCACATACTGTGTGTCAGGGCCACATACTGTGTGTCAAGGTCACATACTGTGTGTCAGGGCCACATACTGTGTGTCAGGGCCACATACTGTGTGTCAAGGCCACATACTGTGTGTCAAGGTCACATACTGTGTGTCAGGGCCACATACTGTGTGTCAGGGCCACATACTGTGTCAAGGACACATACTGTGTGTCAGGGCCACATACTGTGTGTCAAGGTCACATACTGTGTGTCAAGGTCACATACTGTGTGTCAGGGCCACATACTGCATGTCAAGGTCACATACTGTATGTCAAGGTCACATACAGTGTGTCAAGGTCAGTGTCCAAACGGGTTTGAGATAAATTCAAGACCAAGTCCACAAGGGGGTTTGTCAACTCTGGGTTTGACATCAAAATGAAAAGAATGTAGTCCTACTGTTTCTTTAAGTGAAAGTCAACTGTGATATAACTTCAGTCATTTGAATTTAGAAACGTTTCAAATGTGATAGCAACAGGAAACAACTTCAAAAGGAACAACTCTCTGCAAAAAAATTGAATTGTATTAGAAGCAAAATATTCTTGCGCAGTGTTACAAGCTTACTATGAACATGTGACAGTTAGCAGATCAGCCTCTCCAGTCTGCTAAGAGAGCAGCCAGCCATGCTGGTCTCGGCCCGGTCCAGACCAAAGACAAGGTGAGACTGGAGGCTGAGATCGAGACAAGTCCAAATCGAAACATCCTCAAGATTGTGACAAGTCTGAGATAACCGAATAAAACATCTGGAGTACCACAGCTCTGGTTGGAAGTTGACCTAGACTAGCAGTTTCCTCTGCGTCCAGCCTTTGTGTTATGCTGGGCTAAACATGTCCTTGACCTATCTCTCTGCTGGAGGACAGATGAAACTGATAATGATCATCTTGTCCAAGATGGCAAGTAACAAGCAAAACAAGTAACTTGCCAAAATGCTAGCACAATATTACTCTAGGTAATCAGCCTCTACTGGCAGCATGTTAGGAATTATCATTTCCCAGCTACCGAGAAAGTCTTTATTATTTCCATTGAACATGGTGTTTTGGAATGATTCCCCAGTGTTAATGATACTGATTTGTTTGGGTTTAGTGAAGTTGGGGTTAGTACAGTATGTGTGAGGCCATGTTGAGGTCTCTTCCTACACTAACAACTCTTCAGATGGACTGAACTGACTCTTAGTTCAGGGTTCTTCTAAAACCTGTCCTTTAAAAACCTGATCTTTCTTTCTTTTTTATGAAGTAGGATGACATTTCTGGAAAAGAATGTTTCACATGCAAAACTATGGCATACATCCTGACATTTGATTGTATTGCATTTGTATTCCTTTGACTGCGCTGCAGTGTAATGGCATGCTGTTTGACACTGAATGACACGTATTTCTGTTTGATAAGCCACCGTAGCATCACATTGCTTTTTCTTCATGTTATATGTATAAAACTTAGCTTAACTGTTCTTTTTATAGCTGATTTCTCATTCTTTGTGCTTTTCTCGTTGTCTTGAAAAATTGTATGCTTCTGTAAAGATCTGTAAGAGAACTGATAGACAAATGTTGTGTTTGTGCAATTTGTTGCCTCAATCTCATCACCCTGGACAGCAACTAATTTTATTTTGCCACGACACTTATTGGGAAGAGCAGTAAAATATGAGTACAGATCTCACACACTTCAGAAAAAAGATTATCAGTACAAGGAGATATTTGCTACATATAACATCTGAAAACATGAACACATTATTCAAAATCAAGACTTTGGAAGACGGTCCAATCCATCCCTGAAAAAGCAGACAGACGCTGGTTGATGTCAATCACCAGATTTCATGGAAGAAACTAAATATTCACCCAGAAAAAATGGATTAGTACTGATTAGAATGTGTCAAGTTATTTGTTGTCTGCTGATGTTGATGATGCACTCATCTAGAGACAAATACAACCTGCATCTGCCTGCATATTATACTATAAACTTGATTTTACTGTATACCCACAGTGGCCCCGAGAGCTCCACGCACTGCAGATTAAGAAAACATGTTCACCAATTTCACAACTGAAAGGTACGGGGAAGTTGATGTAGCTACCTCAATGTGTCCTTGTGACTGGATGCTAGCTGTGAGCATGGTACCGCCTGTTGTGCTGTGTAGACATCACCGACATGGACAGAAAAATTTCAAATTGTACTATGTACTCTGCTCCATTGGTGCATAGTGCTGTTTGGTTGCATTGCATCTATTTAAACTCCAGATTTAAGGTGTTTGGAGGCCGGTGACGGGGCCGAGTGCCATCGACACCGGGCGGACATGGGGCCTCATTTATAAAACTCTGTACGTACAAATGAGGAAATGTACATACCCCCAAAAATATTCCAATTTATAAAACCATGCGTACTCCTGCTAGTGCACAATTTCTTTTTATAAATCCCAAATCAACTTGGAATTGTCCGCACGTGGATCAGCCTCATATCCTCTACACGCCTACATTCAGCCAGAAATGGTCGATGCAAAGCACCTCATGAATGTTTTTATATAGAAATCAGCCTGTTGATCAGTGGATCTCACGGTGAATCACGGTGACTACCGAGAGGAAGACCAAGAAAAGGAATTCTTCTGACACAGAGATGGAGGAGCTTGTAGGAGAGGAGGTCCCTGAACACTTGCTCCCTCCTAATCCTACCATTCACGTATCCTCACAGTGCCGGGGAATCCTGCAGCATTACACATTACTGCAATACTGCTGGAATCAGACTGATCGCTTCGCAACTCGTCAAAATGGTCACTACAATCAGTAATATCCCCCACACTGGATATCATTTGAAAATGGAAGTTTGTTAGGTGAACACAATTTGTTTCATTATTGAAGTTTTGATAGGACTCATAATGAGGACATGGAGTGTAACGCCTGTGGGAGAGAAGTCACTGGCTTTATTTCCACAGTCTGTATGTGCAGGTGGTTGAGGTGACTTGAGAAGGCTGGGTGTATGAGGCAGCCACCGCAGTGCCTCCATTACACCCTGAGCGCTGGAGAGCGCACTGGAGACAGTCCGATAGCTCTTTTTATTAGATTTATGTACAACTCAAAGGTTTTGAACGAGGCCGACTAAAACCAGTTTACCACCACTTTACGCCATCTTACGACACAGATGCATATTCTTTAATCAGACTATTAGACTGTATCGTATCTATACAGCTGCTTGTGTTTAACATTTGTGAAATCTGGCTACTTTTGTTTAATGAAAAATGGGTTTATACAAAAACATTTGTATGTTCCTCATGCAGTGACATGTGCACGGTCATGACAGTTACAAAGACCAACAAAAGGAAACTGTTTCAAACAGATAACAGGTCATGATAATGGAGTTATAATTTATTAATATGAAACATCCATCAAAATATTGAAAAAAAAAAGCTGGAAATCTAGTTGAGAATTGATTGTGGCTGCATATTGTGGTCCTCTGTGAATGTTCCACCCTGACAGACATGTGAGTGTATGTACTGTGCAGTTTGGAGTTGTGGAAATAATTCATATACTGACACCACATTCAACCTGTTTGCAGTCGATGGTTCAGCTCTTATCAGGTCTATCGATGTCGTCTGTGTCGAAGCTGAAGGGCTTATCGTAGCCCATCAGGTGGTTGTAGTCTTGTGGAATAGAGAACATGTCTGGGTTTACCAGCAGCCCCATTTTGTCAGCATAGAAGGTGGTGAACATCTGGCTGACGGCTGGGATCCTAACCTGCCTCTGGTGGAACACACTCTTTTTTTCAGTGAGAAGGACGCTGTAGGTGATGGCAGTGTAGGTGTCTCTGTCTGAGTTGTGGTACAGGCGGATCACGTAGCCCTTGGTGATGAAGTGGAGGAGGACAGGGGTGAGGAAGGTGAAGAATCCAATGACTCCACAGAAAGCGGCCTGCACGGCGAAGCTCTGGACTACTAGTCCAGTCTTAAGGAGGATGTGGGGCATGAGAAAGAGGCTGGCCCCGCTGGTGCTGTAAGAAAACAGCTTCACCCCTGACGAAGAGAAGATTCACAGAACACAGGTTACAGATGTGAACCTGGGTTACACATGTCCACACACACTGCTATCATCAGGCATACATCCCATTTAACCAAGTATTGTACGCATGTCCTTCAGCATTAAGTTGATGCATCACTCACTGCACAGTCAAATTCCCCTAAACCTGCAGTTTGATGCAGAAACTGAAAAATGATATACAATTAAAGTACTTATTTGACACTAAAAATAGATTTATATTTGGGTGCCACTAGGTGCCTCTGGTATACAAACTCATTTATAGTTCAGTGGATTTCACATGTTCATACAGTATCACTGCAACACTACACGGTATCATGCCATATTGTGTATACTACACAGTAATTGTGTTTACATTGTTTCATTCACTTTCTTTCCATAATTGAACCAATGCCATGATGTCCACTATATGCAAGCTCTGGTTTTATGCAGTCACTTTGCAGCCTAATGTGTGTGTATAGAGAGAGCAAGTATAAAAAAGGCTGTCAGCAGCAGGAGAGATACTCTGTGGTGTGCTAGGATTTTATTACTGAACTATGACTACAACTGGTCCAGAATGCAGCCGCCCGACTCCTAATTCACACCAAATCCTGGCATCACATCACCCCAGTCCTCAAAGATCTCCACTGGCTCCCTGTCTCCCATGGGATCTCCTACAAAATCCTAACCCTCACCTACAAAGCCCTCCAGCACCTTGCCCCACCCCCCCCCACCTCTCTGACCTCCTCTCCCCCTACCAACCCCCACGGTCCCTCAGATCCACCTCCGCAGCTTTGGGGACAGAGCATTCTCCAGGGCAGCTCCCAAGCTTTGGAACTCCCTCCCACAACACATTAGAGACTGATTCCCTCCCCCTATTCCAGTCCCGCCTCAAGACCCATCTTTTCTCTTCTGCCTACTCCTAACCCCCCCGCCCCTTACCCATTCGTCCGTGTGTATGTATGAGAGTGCGCCTGTGTGTGTTGTTTGTCTGCTGTTTGTCTCACACCGTTTGTCTCACACCGTTCGTCTCACACCGTTTCCCCCCTATAGTGTAAAGCGTCCTTGAGTCCCTGAAAAGCGCAAAATAAGTTGAATTTATTATTATTATTATTATTTGTTCATCATCTGTGATGCAGAAACATCAGATTTCCACACAGTCATTAAATGGGACTCAGGATGCTCCGTTCAGGAGTTTTGGGGCCGATCACAGATCATCTCTGGAAGCAGTATCAGCCGATACTGATCACGGGGTCTGTTTGAAGCCTTCTATGTATCCTGCAACATTTACTTATTTAACTATTCTCAACAACATGGTATATTAAGTATTAAAATGAAGAGATAAGAAGGTGCAACATATTCCGCTCTGACTGAGCAGTAGGGGTGTAACGATTCATCTACTACATCGATGGATCGATTTATATTCCTACGATCCAACTACATCGATAGGTACTCGGCAAGTTCTCCTTCACGGGGGACGTATATCGATATAAAATCTATTTGAAATGCAGAAATCCATTGTATGGATACTAAGGAGTTGCACCTTGTATTTAAGGACGACAAACGTTATATGACAGTGTTTTTAAGCACTTTTATTAGTAAAGAAATGTTAAACGTTACTCCGGTTCACTCTCCAGACATGTGCAAGCTTGCCAGCTCCGCCCTCTGCAGCGCGAGCACGCATCCATGGAGTGCATGCAGACAAACGGCACACTGGAGCCGGTCGGCAGAGTTTCAGGCGCTTGACGAGGGGCGGCTTCTTCCACCAGAGATTTCCCCGTGCGCGTTTTTTCATTCAGAGAAAATGACTTTCCGGAGAGCAGACGGTCCGTGAGGCAGATTATCACGATGGGAGTAAAGTAAAAAACATGTTGTTCCAGATGTTTTCATGTATGAAAAGAGCCCAAATGAACCCTGTAAATGGACTACTGGATCACTATCAGCAGATTATTTAAACAGCGTTTGTAGAGGAATGATTCTGTCCAAAGCTGTTTGATCACTATCAGCTGTTTGATCACTATCAGCTGTTGGATCACTATCAGTTGTTAATCACTATCAGCTGTTTGATCATTATCAGCTGTTGATCATTATCAGTTGGTTGAACACTATCAGCTGTTTTGATCACTATCAGCTGTTTTGATCACTATCAGCTGTTTGATCACTATCAGCTGTTGATCACTATCAGCTGTTTGATCACCATCAGCGGTTGAACACTATCAGCTGTTTGATCACTATCAGCTGTTGATCACTATCAGCTGTTGATCACTATCAGCTGTTTGATCACTATCAGCGGTTGATCACTATCAGTGGTTGAACACTATCAGCTGTTTGATCACTATCAGCTGTTTGATCTCTGTATTATTGATCTACCGTTTATATTGAAAATGAGGACAGAAGCAGCAGGTTAAACCACTGTTCATTTAACTTGAATAGAAGTTGGTTTATTATATGTAGTGTTAAATATTGCACTGCCTTGTATCTTGAGAACTGAAGCAGCAGGTCCTGCAGTTGCACTTTTTATTATTTTCTAATAAAAGCTGTATGTATTTGCCATTAATCGTTGTCTACTTGTTTATATCCATAATTCATTTATCCCGGATTCCCTTACTAGAACAACTTTGAGGAATCCTGACAGTCCAGTATCACATATTTATTTCACAGTCACACTGACTGAACGTTTTGGCAAAAAAAGTTACTGTATCGATTTCAAATCATTGAATCGTATTGTATCGCTCTAGATGAGCCAAATACTGTCCTTGAATCATATCGGAACCATGGAAATCACATCGTTACACCCCTACTGAGCAGCCAAACTTTCTGTGCAGTGTGCAGTTTTCCTTTGAAAGGTAGTATTCCTGATCTATTTTCCATCAACACTGACACATATGATTGTGTCATAGGAGTAGCGTGGCTCAACAGGCCAGTACGTAGTGTGTGGTTGAGAGAGAGGCGTGGTGGCTGCGCTCAGAGCAGACAGCTGTTGGTGATCAGAGCAGAGGAGAAAGTAGCAGTAAAGTTGTAGAGTGGTGCTAGTAAATGTACAGTGTAGGTTACAGTTTGCCTTAGGAATAAACACTGCAGCTCCTCAAGACCCAACAACTTCCTGTGTCTGTCTTTCCCAGCTGCGAGGGAGCGAAAACATACAAGTTTCGGCACAATGTGTGTCCTGCTCTGTGGTGTACACAGGAATGTGTCCACACAAAATGGAACAGACAGTGACTACTTTTAATGACATAATGTCATAAACTGTTTACCTGGTACTATGTGGGAAAGCCTAGCAATCTTTTGACTACTGAATTGTATCTTAATAACAACTAGTAAAGTGCTAGATAAAGTACTAGATAAAGGAAAAGAAAGACAAAGATGTAACAAGATGAACGTGACTCACCTCGAACAGCACTGCCCAGGCTGCCAGTGTAAATGAGGTTCCCATCCTCGGAGTGGGTCGCTGTGGAAAGACAGCGGTTTGACAAACAGTGGGACTGCAAAGAAACAGAAGAAAAACACACAATAGAAGTTTACTTTAGCAGGGTTTAGCTACTCTGTTAGAAGTCTAGACCAAAAGTCCGTTGTGATGTCCCGTAAGGTATACATGTGGTACACATTATCATTCTAAATAGCTTCCAATCTGTCTATCTATCTATCTATCTATCTATACATCTATATATCTATCTAAAAACAAACTGCTATCAGGTCGCAGATACAGGACACTAAGAGGGAAAAAGGCACATTTCAGTAAAGGTTTTATCGGTTCTGAATTCCATACCACAAGAACGCCTTTTTTCTGTCTGCATGTATGTGATGGTGAAGCAATGGGATTAGAGAGTATGTACTACCATAAAAGTCTACTTTTATAATGCCTATAATGTTCTGGTTATATATATACACCGATCAGCCATAACATTATGACCACCTGCCTAATATTGATTAGGTCCCCCTCCTGACCCTCGGAGGCATGGACTCCTCTAGACCTCTGAAGGTCTGACCCGTGGAGGCATGGACTCCACTAGACCTCTGAAGGTCTGACCTGTGGAGGCATGGACTCCTCTAGACCTCTGAAGGTCTGACCTGTGGAGGCATGGACTCCTCTAGACCTCTGAAGGTCTGACCTGTGGAGGCATGGACTCCGCTAGACCTCTGAAGGTCTGACCTGTGGAGGCATGGACTCCACTAGACCTCTGAAGGTCTGACCCGTGGAGGCATGGACTCTGCTAGACCTCTGAAGGTCTGCTGTGGTATCTGGCACCAAGCCGTCAGTAGCAGATCCTTTAAGTCCTAGAAGTTGCGAGGTGGGGAGGCCTCCATGAATCAGACTTGTTTGTCCAGCACATCCCACAGATTCTCCATCGGATTGAGATCTGGAGAATTTGGAGGCCGAGTCAACACCTCCAACTTGTTGCCATCCACATGATGTAAAAGAAAACGTGATTCATCAGACCGGGCCACCTTCTTCCATTGCTCCATGGTCCAGTTCTGATGCTCACGTGTCCATTGTAAGCGCTTTATGACGGTGGACAAGGGTCAGCACGGTCATCCTGACCGGTCTGCGGCTACGAACCCCATACGCAACAAACTGCTCCTCACTGTGTGTTCTGACACCTTTCTATCAGAACCAGCATTCACTTTTTCATCAGTTTGATTCTCTTCTCTTCACTTCTATTGGATCAGACAACACGGGCCAGGCTTCGCTCCCCACGGGCATCACTGAGCCTCGGGTCTGACCCTGTCGCCGGTTCTCCTTCCTTGGACCACTTTTGGTAGGTCCTGACCACTGCAGGCCGGGAACATCCCACAAGAGCTGCAGTTCTGGAGATGCTCTGACCCGGTCGTCTAGCCAGCACTATCTGGCCCTTGTCAAAGTCCTCCTTACGCTGGCCCATTTCTTCTGCTTCCAACACAAAGTTCAAA
The DNA here is from genome assembly GCF_043250625.1 of Sebastes fasciatus. Lineage (NCBI taxonomy): Eukaryota > Metazoa > Chordata > Actinopteri > Perciformes > Sebastidae > Sebastes > Sebastes fasciatus. The sequence continues at coordinate 36,292,413 of NC_133805.1, forward strand.
GTTCAAAATGTTCACCTGCCGTCTAATATATCCCCCCCCCCCACCTACCTGCCAGGTGCCATGGTAACCAGATAATCAATGATATTCACTTCACCTGTCAGTGGTCTGAATGTTATGGATGATCAGTATATATATATATATATATATATATATATATAAAACACACAGAAAATAAATCAACTTTTCTCCTTTGTTAGTCTTTATACTGTTAATGTTGAAAGGAAAGAAAAGAAGACTTGAAGTAATCTTGCAGACATTCCTGTCTGAAGGCTGTGCTACACTCTGTGGTTCCTCCTGCAGTCTACACAACCACAATATGGTTTATTCTAATAAAACAGGTCAGATATAGTAAGATGGTTTATTCTATTAAAACAAGTCAGATATAGTAAGATGGTTTATTCTATTAAAACAGATCAGATACAGTAAGATGGTTTATTCTAATAAAACAGGTCAGATATAGTAATATGGTTTATTCTATTAAAACAAATCAGATACAGTAAGATGGTTTATTCTAATAAAACAGATCAGATACAGTAAGATGGTTTATTCTAATAAAACAGGTCAGATATAGTAATATGGTTTATTCTATTAAAACAGGTCAGATATAGTTAGTTCATGTTCTGATGGGTGTTCAACCACAGGTTGTCTCTGCGCTTCACAATAGATCAACATGTGATGACAGACAGGCTGATGTTAGCTGCTAGTTAGTGGAGCTAATCTCTAGTTTGGCGTCTTAGTGCCGTGCCGTGCTGTGCCCAAGGCTGTGCCCGAGGCTCTGGAGCGTGTGTCGAGTAATCCCGTAAATTAAACGTATATGAACTTGTTGACAGCGCCATGCAGCCCTCTATAAGCCCTCTGTGTGAGAGCCCCGGCTGTGAGGCTGTGGTGCGTTCACTACCTCGCTGTGTGTGTGGTGCGTTCACTACCTCGCTGTGTGTGTTGAGGAGCGACCTGGTGTCAGCACGGAGCCGCTTCCCACTCTCTCCTCTCAGACAGGACACGGTACACAACGCGGCCGTAATGTGAATGTTCCGGAAGGACTGAGAAAGAACACCGGGTCCTAATCTCTGCAGTTTATTCACAGACAACATAGTTGGTTTGTTAACGACGCTGATTCAGTCATTGAAGTTTACACACGCTGAACTACTTCCGCTTCCGCTTCTTCTTCTTCTTTGGGGTTTACGGCAGCTGCCATCCTTTGTGTTGCATTGCTGCCTCCTTCTGGTTTTACCCGTCCACTACCTCTACTCTACTCTACTCTACTCTACTCTACCCTTCTCTACTCTACTCTACTCTACCCTACTCTACTCTACTCTACTCTACCCTTCTCTATTCTACTCTACTCTACTCTACTCTACTCTACTCTACTCTACTCTACCCTTCTCTACTCTACTCTACTCTACTCTACCCTTCTCTATTCTACTCTACTCTACTCTACCCTTCTCTACTCTACTCTACTCTACTCTATTCTACTCTACTCTACTCTACCCTTCTCTACTCTACTCTACTCTACTCTATTCTACTCTACTCTACTATACCCTTCTCTACTCTACTCTACTCTACTCTACTCTACTCTACTCTACTCTACTCTACTCTACTCTACCCTTCTCTACCCTTCTCTACTCTACTCTACTCTACCCTTCTCTATTCTACTCTACTCTACTCTACCCTTCTCTACTCTACTCTACTCTACTCTACTCTACTCTACCCTTCTCTACCCTTCTCTACTCTACTCTACTCTACCCTTCTCTATTCTACTCTACTCTACTCTACTCTACCCCTTCTCTACTCTACTCTACCCTTCTCTACTCTACCCCTACTCTACTCTACTCTACTCTATCCTTCTCTACTCTACTCTACTCTTCTCTACTCTACTCTACCCTTCTCTACTCTACACTACCCCTACTCTACTCTTCTCTACTCTACTCTACTCTACCCTTCTTTACTCTACTCTACTCTACCCTTCTCTACTCTACTCTACTCTACTGTACTCTACCCTCATCTACTCTACCCTACTCTACTCTACTCTACTCTACCCTTCTCTACTCTACTCTACTGTACTCTACTCTACCCTTCTCTACTCTACTCTACTCTACTGTACTCTATCCTTCTCTTCTCTACTCTACTGTACTCTACTCTACTCTACCCTTCTCTACTCTACTCTACCCTTCTCTACTCTACTCTACCGTACTCTACTTTACTCTACCCTTCTCTACTCTACTGTACTATACTCTACCCTTCTCTACTCTACTCTTCTCTACTCTACTCTACTCTACCTTTCTCTACTCTACTCTACCCTACTCTACTCTACTCTACTCTACTCTACTCTACTCTACTCTACTCTACTTTACTCTACTCTACTCTACCCTTCACTACTCTACACTACCCTGCTGTACTCTACTCTTCTCTTCTCTACTCTACTCTACCCTTCTCTACTCTACTCTACCCCTACTCTACTCTTCTCTACTCTACTCTACTCTACTGTACTCTACCCTTGTCTACTCTACTCTACTCTACCCTTCTCTACTCTACTCTACTCTACCCTTCTCTATTCTACTCTACTCTACTCTACTCTACCCTTCTCTGCTCTACACCTACTCTACTCTACTCTACCCTTCTCTACTCTACTCTACCCTTCTCTACTCTACTCTACTGTACTCTACCCTTCTCTACTGTACTCTACCCTACTCTACTCTACTCTACCCTTCTCTACCCTTCTCTACTCTACTCTACTATACTCTACCCTTCTCTACTCTACTCTTCTCTACTCTACTCTACTCTACCTTTCTCTACTCTACTCTACCCTTCTCTACTCTACACTACCCCTACTCTACTCTTCTCTACTCTACTCTACTCTACCCTTCTTTACTCTACTCTACTCTACCCTTCTCTACTCTACTCTACTCTACTGTACTCTACCCTCATCTACTCTACCCTACTCTACTCTACTCTACTCTACCCTTCTCTACTGTACTCTACTGTACTCTACTCTACTCTACTCTACCCTTCTCTACTCTACTCTACCCTTCTCTACTCTACTCTACCGTACTCTACTGTACTCTACCCTTCTCTACTCTACTGTACTATACTCTACCCTTCTCTACTCTACTCTTCTCTACTCTACTCTACTGTACTCTACTCTACTCTACCTTTCTCTACTCTACTCTACCCTACTCTACTCTACTCTACTCTACTCTACTCTACTCTACTCTACTCTACTTTACTCTACTCTACTCTACCCTTCACTACTCTACACTACCCTGCTCTACTCTACTCTTCTCTTCTCTACTCTACTCTACCCTTCTCTACTCTACTCTACCCCTACTCTACTCTACTCTACTCTACTGTACTCTACCCTTCTCTACTCTACTCTACTCTACCCTTCTCTACTCTACTCTACTCTACCCTTCTCTATTCTACTCTACTCTACTCTACTCTACCCTTCTCTGCTCTACACCTACTCTACTCTACTCTACTCTACCCTTCTCTACTCTACTCTACCCTTCTCTACTCTACTCTACTGTACTCTACCCTTCTCTACTGTACTCTACCCTACTCTACTCTACTCTACCCTTCTCTACCCTTCTCTACTCTACTCTACTATACTCTACCCTTCTCTACTCTACTCTTCTCTACTCTACTCTACTCTACCTTTCTCTACTCTACTCTACCCTACTCTACTCGACTCTACTCTACTCTACTCTACCCTTCACTACTCTACTCTACTCTACTCTACTCTATCCTTCTCTTCTCTACTCTACTGTACTCTACCCTTCTCTACTCTACTCTAATCTACTGTACTCTACCCTCCTCTACTCTACTCTACCCTACCCTACTCTACTCTACTCTACTCTACCCTTGTCTACTCTACTGTACTCTACTGTACTCTACTCTACCCTTATCTACTCTACTCTACTGTACTCTATCCTTCTCTACTCTACTCTACTCTACCTTTCTCTACTCTACTCTACCCTACTCTACTCTACTCTACTCTACTCTACTCTACTCTACTCTACTTTACTCTACTCTACTCTACCCTTCACTACTCTACACTACCCTGCTCTACTCTACTCTTCTCTTCTCTACTCTACTCTACCCTTCTCTACTCTACTCTACCCCTACTCTACTCTTCTCTACTCTACTCTACTCTACTCTACTCTACCCTTCTCTACTCTACTCTACTCTACCCTTCTCTATTCTACTCTACTCTACTCTACTCTACCCTTCTCTGCTCTACACCTACTCTACTCTACTCTACTCTACCCTTCTCTACTCTACTCTACTGTACTCTACCCTTCTCTACTGTACTCTACCCTACTCTACTCTACTCTACCCTTCTCTACCCTTCTCTACTCTACTCTACTATACTCTACCCTTCTCTACTCTACTCTTCTCTACTCTACCCTACTCTACTCGACTCTACTCTACTCTACTCTACCCTTCACTACTCTACTCTACTCTACTCTACTCTATCCTTCTCTTCTCTACTCTACTGTACTCTACCCTTCTCTACTCTACTCTAATCTACTGTACTCTACCCTCCTCTACTCTACTCTACCCTTCACTACTCTACACTACCCTGCTGTACTCTACTCTTCTCTTCTCTACTCTACTCTACCCTTCTCTACTCTACTCTACCCCTACTCTACTCTTCTCTACTCTACTCTACTCTACTGTACTCTACCCTTCTCTACTCTACTCTACTCTACCCTTCTCTACTCTACTCTACTCTACCCTTCTCTATTCTACTCTACTCTACTCTACTCTACCCTTCTCTGCTCTACACCTACTCTACTCTACTCTACTCTACCCTTCTCTACTCTACTCTACCCTTCTCTACTCTACTCTACTGTACTCTACCCTTCTCTACTGTACTCTACCCTACTCTACTCTACTCTACCCTTCTCTACCCTTCTCTACTCTACTCTACTATACTCTACCCTTCTCTACTCTACTCTTCTCTACTCTACTCTACTCTACCTTTCTCTACTCTACTCTACCCTTCTCTACTCTACACTACCCCTACTCTACTCTTCTCTACTCTACTCTACTCTACCCTTCTTTACTCTACTCTACTCTACCCTTCTCTACTCTACTCTACTCTACTGTACTCTACCCTCATCTACTCTACCCTACTCTACTCTACTCTACTCTACCCTTCTCTACTCTACTCTACTGTACTCTACTCTACCCTTCTCTACTCTACTCTACTCTACTGTACTCTATCCTTCTCTTCTCTACTCTACTGTACTCTACTCTACTCTACTCTACTCTACCCTTCTCTACTCTACTCTACCCTTCTCTACTCTACTCTACCGTACTCTACTGTACTCTACCCTTCTCTACTCTACTGTACTATACTCTACCCTTCTCTACTCTACTCTTCTCTACTCTACTCTACTGTACTCTACTCTACTCTACCTTTCTCTACTCTACTCTACCCTACTCTACTCTACTCTACTCTACTCTACTCTACTTTACTCTACTCTACTCTACCCTTCACTACTCTACACTACCCTGCTCTACTCTACTCTTCTCTTCTCTACTCTACTCTACCCTTCTCTACTCTACTCTACCCCTACTCTACTCTTCTCTACTCTACTCTACTCTACTGTACTCTACCCTTCTCTACTCTACTCTACTCTACCCTTCTCTACTCTACTCTACTCTACCCTTCTCTATTCTACTCTACTCTACTCTACTCTACCCTTCTCTGCTCTACACCTACTCTACTCTACTCTACTCTACCCTTCTCTACTCTACTCTACCCTTCTCTACTCTACTCTACTGTACTCTACCCTTCTCTACTGTACTCTACCCTACTCTACTCTACTCTACCCTTCTCTACCCTTCTCTACTCTACTCTACTATACTCTACCCTTCTCTACTCTACTCTTCTCTACTCTACTCTACTCTACCTTTCTCTACTCTACTCTACCCTACTCTACTCGACTCTACTCTACTCTACTCTACCCTTCACTACTCTACTCTACTCTACTCTATCCTTCTCTTCTCTACTCTACTGTACTCTACCCTTCTCTACTCTACTGTACTCTACTGTACTCTACTCTACCCTTATCTACTCTACTCTACTGTACTCTATCCTTCTCTACTCTACTCTACTCTACCTTTCTCTACTCTACTCTACCCTACTCTACTCTACTCTACTCTACTCTACTTTACTCTACTCTACTCTACCCTTCACTACTCTACACTACCCTGCTCTACTCTACTCTTCTCTTCTCTACTCTACTCTACCCTTCTCTACTCTACTCTACCCCTACTCTACTCTTCTCTACTCTACTCTACTCTACTGTACTCTACCCTTCTCTACTCTACTCTACTCTACCCTTCTCTACTCTACTCTACTCTACCCTTCTCTATTCTACTCTACTCTACTCTACTCTACCCTTCTCTACTCTACTCTACTGTACTCTACCCTTCTCTACTGTACTCTACCCTACTCTACTCTACTCTACCCTTCTCTACCCTTCTCTACTCTACTCTACTATACTCTACCCTTCTCTACTCTACTCTTCTCTACTCTACTCTACTCTACCTTTCTCTACTCTACCCTACTCTACTCGACTCTACTCTACTCTACTCTACCCTTCACTACTCTACTCTACTCTACTCTACTCTATCCTTCTCTTCTCTACTCTACTGTACTCTACCCTTCTCTACTCTACTCTAATCTACTGTACTCTACCCTCCTCTACTCTACTCTACCCTACCCTACTCTACTCTACTCTACTCTACCCTTCTCTACTCTACTGTACTCTACTCTACTCTACTCTACTCTACTCTACTATACTCTACCCTTCTCTATTCTACTCTACTCTACTCTACTCTACTCTACTCTACCCTCCTCTACTCTACTCTACCCTACCCTACTCTACTCTACTCTACCCTTCTCTACTCTACTGTACTCTACTCTACTTTACTCTACCCTTCTCTATTCTACTCTACTCTACCCTTCTCTACTCTACTCTACTCTATTCTACTCTACTCTACTCTACCCTTCTCTACTCTACCCCTACTCTACTCTACTATACCCTTCTCTACTCTACTCTACTCTACTCTACCCTTCTCTACCCTTCTCTACTCTACTCTACTCTACTCTACCCTTCTCTATTCTACTCTACTCTACTCTACCCCTTCTCTACTCTACTCTACTCTACCCTTCTCTACTCTACCCCTACTCTACTCTACTCTACTCTACCCTTCTCTACTCTACTCTACTCTTCTCTACTCTACTCTACCCTTCTCTACTCTACACTACCCCTACTCTACTCTTCTCTACTCTACTCTACTCTACCCTTCTTTACTCTACTCTACTCTACCCTTCTCTACTCTACTCTACTCTACTGTACTCTACCCTCATCTACTCTACCCTACTCTACTCTACTCTACTCTACCCTTCTCTACTCTACTCTACTGTACTCTACTCTACCCTTCTCTACTCTACTCTACTCTACTGTACTCTATCCTTCTCTTCTCTACTCTACTGTACTCTACTCTACTCTACTCTACCCTTCTCTACTCTACTCTACCCTTCTCTACTGTACTCTACCCTTCTCTACTCTACTGTACTATACTCTACCCTTCTCTACTCTACTCTTCTCTACTCTACTCTACTGTACTCTACTCTACTCTACCTTTCTCTACTCTACTCTACCCTACTCTACTCTACTCTACTCTACTCTACTCTACTCTACTTTACTCTACTCTACTCTACCCTTCACTACTCTACACTACCCTGCTCTACTCTACTCTTCTCTTCTCTACTCTACTCTACCCTTCTCTACTCTACTCTACCCCTACTCTACTCTTCTCTACTCTACTCTACTCTACCCTTCTCTACTCTACTCTACTCTACCCTTCTCTACTCTACTCTACTCTACCCTTCTCTATTCTACTCTACTCTACTCTACTCTACCCTTCTCTGCTCTACACCTACTCTACTCTACTCTACTCTACCCTTCTCTACTCTACTCTACCCTTCTCTACTCTACTCTACTGTACTCTACCCTTCTCTACTGTACTCTACCCTACTCTACTCTACTCTACCCTTCTCTACCCTTCTCTACTCTACTCTACTATACTCTACCCTTCTCTACTCTACTCTTCTCTACTCTACTCTACTCTACCTTTCTCTACTCTACCCTACTCTACTCGACTCTACTCTACTCTACTCTACCCTTCACTACTCTACTCTACTCTACTCTACTCTATCCTTCTCTTCTCTACTCTACTGTACTCTACCCTTCTCTACTCTACTCTAATCTACTGTACTCTACCCTCCTCTACTCTACTCTACCCTACCCTACTCTACTCTACTCTACTCTACCCTTCTCTACTCTACTGTACTCTACTGTACTCTACTCTACCCTTATCTACTCTACCCCTACTCTACTCTACTCTACCCTTCTCTACTCTACTCTACTCTTCTCTACTCTACTCTACCCTTCTCTACTCTACCCCTACTCTACTCTACTCTACTCTACCCTTCTCTACTCTACTCTACTCTTCTCTACTCTACTCTACCCTTCTCTACTCTACACTACCCCTACTCTACTCTTCTCTACTCTACTCTACTCTACCCTTCTCTACTCTACTCTACTCTACTGTACTCTACCCTCATCTACTCTACCCTACTCTACTCTACTCTACTCTACCCTTCTCTACTCTACTCTACTGTACTCTACTCTACCCTTCTCTACTCTACTCTACTCTACTGTACTCTATCCTTCTCTTCTCTACTCTACTGTACTCTACTCTACTCTACTCTACCCTTCTCTACTCTACTCTACCCTTCTCTACTCTACTCTACCGTACTCTACTGTACTCTACCCTTCTCTACTCTACTGTACTATACTCTACCCTTCTCTACTCTACTCTTCTCTACTCTACTCTACTCTACTGTACTCTACTCTACTCTACCTTTCTCTACTCTACTCTACCCTACTCTACTCTACTCTACTTTACTCTACTCTACTCTACCCTTCACTACTCTACACTACCCTGCTCTACTCTACTCTTCTCTTCTCTACTCTACTCTACCCTTCTCTACTCTACTCTACCCCTACTCTACTCTTCTCTACTCTACTCTACTCTACTGTACTCTACCCTTCTCTACTCTACTCTACTCTACCCTTCTCTACTCTACTCTACTCTACCCTTCTCTATTCTACTCTACTCTACTCTACTCTACTCTACCCTTCTCTGCTCTACACCTACTCTACTCTACTCTACTCTACCCTTCTCTACTCTACTCTACCCTTCTCTACTCTACTCTACTGTATTCTACCCTTCTCTACTGTACTCTACCCTACTCTACTCTACCCTTCTCTACCCTTCTCTACTCTACTCTACTATACTCTACCCTTCTCTACTCTACTCTTCTCCACTCTACTCTACTCTACCTTTCTCTACTCTACTCTACCCTACTCTACTCGACTCTACTCTACTCTACTCTACCCTTCACTACTCTACTCTACTCTACTCTACTCTATCCTTCTCTTCTCTACTCTACTGTACTCTACCCTTCTCTACTCTACTCTAATCTACTGTACTCTACCCTCCTCTACTCTACTCTACCCTACCCTACTCTACTCTACTCTACCCTTCTCTACTCTACTGTACTCTACTGTACTCTACTCTACCCTTATCTACTCTACTCTACTGTACTCTATCCTTCTCTTCTCTACTCTACTGTACTCTACTGTACTCTACCCTTCTCTACTGTACTCTACTCTACCCTTATCTACTCTACTCTACTGTACTCTATCCTTCTCTTCCCTACTCTACTGTACTCTACTGTACTCTACCCTTCTCTACTCTACTCTACTCTACCCCTTCTCTACTCTACTCTACTCTACCCTTCTCTACTCTACCCCTACTCTACTCTACTCTACTCTACCCTTCTCTACTCTACTCTACTCTTCTCTACTCTACTCTACCCTTCTCTACTCTACACTACCCCTACTCTACTCTTCTCTACTCTACTCTACTCTACCCTTCTCTACTCTACTCTACTCTACTGTACTCTACCCTCATCTACTCTACTCTACTCTACTCTACTCTACCCTTCTCTACTCTACTCTACCCTTCTCTACTCTACACTACCCCTACTCTACTCTTCTCTACTCTACTCTACTCTACCCTTCTTTACTCTACTCTACTCTACCCTTCTCTACTCTACTCTACTCTACTGTACTCTACCCTCATCTACTCTACCCTACTCTACTCTACTCTACTCTACCCTTCTCTACTCTACTCTACTGTACTCTACTCTACCCTTCTCTACTCTACTCTACTCTACTGTACTCTATCCTTCTCTTCTCTACTCTACTGTACTCTACTCTACTCTACTCTACCCTTCTCTACTCTACTCTACCCTTCTCTACTCTACTCTACCGTACTCTACTGTACTCTACCCTTCTCTACTCTACTGTACTATACTCTACCCTTCTCTACTCTACTCTTCTCTACTCTACTCTACTGTACTCTACTCTACTCTACCTTTCTCTACTCTACTCTACCCTACTCTACTCTACTCTACTCTACTCTACTCTACTTTACTCTACTCTACTCTACCCTTCACTACTCTACACTACCCTGCTCTACTCTACTCTTCTCTTCTCTACTCTACTCTACCCTTCTCTACTCTACTCTACCCCTACTCTACTCTTCTCTACTCTACTCTACTCTACTGTACTCTACCCTTCTCTACTCTACTCTACTCTACCCTTCTCTACTCTACTCTACTCTACCCTTCTCTATTCTACTCTACTCTACTCTACTCTACCCTTCTCTGCTCTACACCTACTCTACTCTACTCTACTCTACCCTTCTCTACTCTACTCTACCCTTCTCTACTCTACTCTACTGTACTCTACCCTTCTCTACTGTACTCTACCCTACTCTACTCTACTCTACCCTTCTCTACCCTTCTCTACTCTACTCTACTATACTCTACCCTTCTCTACTCTACTCTTCTCTACTCTACTCTACTCTACCTTTCTCTACTCTACTCTACCCTACTCTACTCGACTCTACTCTACTCTACTCTACCCTTCACTACTCTACTCTACTCTACTCTACTCTATCCTTCTCTTCTCTACTCTACTGTACTCTACCCTTCTCTACTCTACTCTAATCTACTGTACTCTACCCTCCTCTACTCTACTCTACCCTACCCTACTCTACTCTACTCTACTCTACCCTTCTCTACTCTACTGTACTCTACTGTACTCTACTCTACCCTTATCTACTCTACTCTACTGTACTCTATCCTTCTCTACTCTACTCTACTCTACTCTACCTTTCTCTACTCTACTCTACCCTACTCTACTCTACTCTACTCTACTCTACTCTACTTTACTCTACTCTACTCTACCCTTCACTACTCTACACTACCCTGCTCTACTCTACTCTTCTCTTCTCTACTCTACTCTACCCTTCTCTACTCTACTCTACCCCTACTCTACTCTTCTCTACTCTACTCTACTCTACTGTACTCTACCCTTCTCTACTCTACTCTACTCTACCCTTCTCTACTCTACTCTACTCTACCCTTCTCTATTCTACTCTACTCTACTCTACTCTACCCTTCTCTGCTCTACACCTACTCTACTCTACTCTACTCTACCCTTCTCTACTCTACTCTACTGTACTCTACCCTTCTCTACTGTACTCTACCCTACTCTACTCTACTCTACCCTTCTCTACCCTTCTCTACTCTACTCTACTATACTCTACCCTTCTCTACTCTACTCTTCTCTACTCTACTCTACTCTACCTTTCTCTACTCTACCCTACTCTACTCGACTCTACTCTACTCTACTCTACCCTTCACTACTCTACTCTACTCTACTCTACTCTATCCTTCTCTTCTCTACTCTACTGTACTCTACCCTTCTCTACTCTACTCTAATCTACTGTACTCTACCCTCCTCTACTCTACTCTACCCTACCCTACTCTACTCTACTCTACCCTTCTCTACTCTACTGTACTCTACTCTACTCTACTCTACTCTACTCTACCCTTCTCTATTCTACTCTACCCTACCCTACTCTACTCTACTCTACCCTTCTCTACTCTACTGTACTCTACTCTACTTTACTCTACCCTTCTCTATTCTACTCTACTCTACCCTTCTCTACTCTACTCTACTCTACTCTATTCTACTCTACTCTACTCTACCCTTCTCTACTCTACCCCTACTCTACTCTACTATACCCTTCTCTACTCTACTCTACTCTACTCTACTCTACTCTACTCTACCCTTCTCTACCCTTCTCTACTCTACTCTACTCTACTCTACCCTTCTCTATTCTACTCTACTCTACTCTACCCCTTCTCTACTCTACTCTACTCTACCCTTCTCTACTCTACCCCTACTCTACTCTACTCTACTCTACCCTTCTCTACTCTACTCTACTCTTCTCTACTCTACTCTACCCTTCTCTACTCTACACTACCCCTACTCTACTCTTCTCTACTCTACTCTACTCTACCCTTCTTTACTCTACTCTACTCTACCCTTCTCTACTCTACTCTACTCTACTGTACTCTACCCTCATCTACTCTACCCTACTCTACTCTACTCTACTCTACCCTTCTCTACTCTACTCTACTGTACTCTACTCTACCCTTCTCTACTCTACTCTACTCTACTGTACTCTATCCTTCTCTTCTCTACTCTACTGTACTCTACTCTACTCTACTCTACCCTTCTCTACTCTACTCTACCCTTCTCTACTCTACTCTACCGTACTCTACTGTACTCTACCCTTCTCTACTCTACTGTACTATACTCTACCCTTCTCTACTCTACTCTTCTCTACTCTACTCTACTGTACTCTACTCTACTCTACCTTTCTCTACTCTACTCTACCCTACTCTACTCTACTCTACTCTACTCTACTCTACTCTACTCTACTTTACTCTACTCTACTCTACCCTTCACTACTCTACACTACCCTGCTCTACTCTACTCTTCTCTTCTCTACTCTACTCTACCCTTCTCTACTCTACTCTACCCCTACTCTACTCTTCTCTACTCTACTCTACTCTACTCTACTCTATCCTTCTCTTCTCTACTCTACTGTACTCTACCCTTCTCTACTCTACTCTAATCTACTGTACTCTACCCTCATCTACTCTACCCTACTCTACTCTACTCTACTCTACTCTACCCTTCTCTACTCTACTCTACTGTACTCTACTCTACCCTTCTCTACTCTACTCTACTCTACTGTACTCTATCCTTCTCTTCTCTACTCTACTGTACTCTACTCTACTCTACTCTACCCTTCTCTACTCTACTCTACCCTTCTCTACTCTACTCTACCGTACTCTACTGTACTCTACCCTTCTCTACTCTACTGTACTATACTCTACCCTTCTCTACTCTACTCTTCTCTACTCTACTCTACTGTACTCTACTCTACTCTACCTTTCTCTACTCTACTCTACCCTACTCTACTCTACTCTACTCTACTCTACTCTACTTTACTCTACTCTACTCTACCCTTCACTACTCTACACTACCCTGCTCTACTCTACTCTTCTCTTCTCTACTCTACTCTACCCTTCTCTACTCTACTCTACCCCTACTCTACTCTTCTCTACTCTACTCTACTCTACTGTACTCTACCCTTCTCTACTCTACTCTACTCTACCCTTCTCTACTCTACTCTACTCTACCCTTCTCTATTCTACTCTACTCTACTCTACTCTACCCTTCTCTGCTCTACACCTACTCTACTCTACTCTACTCTACCCTTCTCTACTCTACTCTACCCTTCTCTACTCTACTCTACTGTACTCTACCCTTCTCTACTGTACTCTACCCTACTCTACTCTACTCTACCCTTCTCTACCCTTCTCTACTCTACTCTACTATACTCTACCCTTCTCTACTCTACTCTTCTCTACTCTACTCTACTCTACCTTTCTCTACTCTACTCTACCCTACTCTACTCGACTCTACTCTACTCTACTCTACCCTTCACTACTCTACTCTACTCTACTCTACTCTATCCTTCTCTTCTCTACTCTACTGTACTCTACCCTTCTCTACTCTACTCTAATCTACTGTACTCTACCCTCCTCTACTCTACTCTACCCTACCCTACTCTACTCTACTCTACTCTACCCTTCTCTACTCTACTGTACTCTACTGTACTCTACTCTACCCTTATCTACTCTACTCTACTGTACTCTATCCTTCTCTACTCTACTCTACTCTACTCTACCTTTCTCTACTCTACTCTACCCTACTCTACTCTACTCTACTCTACTCTACTCTACTTTACTCTACTCTACTCTACCCTTCACTACTCTACACTACCCTGCTCTACTCTACTCTTCTCTTCTCTACTCTACTCTACCCTTCTCTACTCTACTCTACCCCTACTCTACTCTTCTCTACTCTACTCTACTCTACTGTACTCTACCCTTCTCTACTCTACTCTACTCTACCCTTCTCTACTCTACTCTACTCTACCCTTCTCTATTCTACTCTACTCTACTCTACTCTACCCTTCTCTGCTCTACACCTACTCTACTCTACTCTACTCTACCCTTCTCTACTCTACTCTACTGTACTCTACCCTTCTCTACTGTACTCTACCCTACTCTACTCTACTCTACCCTTCTCTACCCTTCTCTACTCTACTCTACTATACTCTACCCTTCTCTACTCTACTCTTCTCTACTCTACTCTACTCTACCTTTCTCTACTCTACCCTACTCTACTCGACTCTACTCTACTCTACTCTACCCTTCACTACTCTACTCTACTCTACTCTACTCTATCCTTCTCTTCTCTACTCTACTGTACTCTACCCTTCTCTACTCTACTCTAATCTACTGTACTCTACCCTCCTCTACTCTACTCTACCCTACCCTACTCTACTCTACTCTACTCTACCCTTCTCTACTCTACTGTACTCTACTCTACTCTACTCTACTCTACTCTACCCTTCTCTATTCTACTCTACCCTACCCTACTCTACTCTACTCTACCCTTCTCTACTCTACTGTACTCTACTCTACTTTACTCTACCCTTCTCTATTCTACTCTACTCTACCCTTCTCTACTCTACTCTACTCTACTCTATTCTACTCTACTCTACTCTACCCTTCTCTACTCTACCCCTACTCTACTCTACTATACCCTTCTCTACTCTACTCTACTCTACTCTACTCTACTCTACTCTACTCTACTCTACTCTACCCTTCTCTACCCTTCTCTACTCTACTCTACTCTACTCTACCCTTCTCTATTCTACTCTACTCTACTCTACCCCTTCTCTACTCTACTCTACTCTACCCTTCTCTACTCTACCCCTACTCTACTCTACTCTACTCTACCCTTCTCTACTCTACTCTACTCTTCTCTACTCTACTCTACCCTTCTCTACTCTACACTACCCCTACTCTACTCTTCTCTACTCTACTCTACTCTACCCTTCTTTACTCTACTCTACTCTACCCTTCTCTACTCTACTCTACTCTACTGTACTCTACCCTCATCTACTCTACCCTACTCTACTCTACTCTACTCTACCCTTCTCTACTCTACTCTACTGTACTCTACTCTACCCTTCTCTACTCTACTCTACTCTACTGTACTCTATCCTTCTCTTCTCTACTCTACTGTACTCTACTCTACTCTACTCTACCCTTCTCTACTCTACTCTACCCTTCTCTACTCTACTCTACCGTACTCTACTGTACTCTACCCTTCTCTACTCTACTGTACTATACTCTACCCTTCTCTACTCTACTCTTCTCTACTCTACTCTACTGTACTCTACTCTACTCTACCTTTCTCTACTCTACTCTACCCTACTCTACTCTACTCTACTCTACTCTACTCTACTCTACTTTACTCTACTCTACTCTACCCTTCACTACTCTACACTACCCTGCTCTACTCTACTCTTCTCTTCTCTACTCTACTCTACTCTACCCCTACTCTACTCTTCTCTACTCTACTCTACTCTACTCTACTCTATCCTTCTCTTCTCTACTCTACTGTACTCTACCCTTCTCTACTCTACTCTAATCTACTGTACTCTACCCTCCTCTACTCTACTCTACCCTACCCTACTCTACTCTACTCTACCCTTCTCTACTCTACTGTACTCTACTGTACTCTACTCTACCCTTATCTACTCTACTCTACTGTACTCTATCCTTCTCTTCTCTACTCTACTGTACTCTACTGTACTCTACCCTTCTCTACTGTACTCTACTCTACCCTTATCTACTCTACTCTACTGTACTCTATCCTTCTCTTCTCTACTCTACTGTACTCTACTGTACTCTACCCTTCTCTACTCTACTCTACTCTACCCCTTCTCTACTCTACTCTACTCTACCCTTCTCTACTCTACCCCTACTCTACTCTACTCTACTCTACCCTTCTCTACTCTACTCTACTCTTCTCTACTCTACCCTTCTCTACTCTACACTACCCCTACTCTACTCTTCTCTACTCTACTCTACTCTACCCTTCTCTACTCTACTCTACTCTACTGTACTCTACCCTCATCTACTCTACCCTACTCTACTCTACTCTACTCTACCCTTCTCTACTCTACTCTACCCTTCTCTACTCTACACTACCCCTACTCTACTCTTCTCTACTCTACTCTACTCTACCCTTCTTTACTCTACTCTACTCTACCCTTCTCTACTCTACTCTACTCTACTGTACTCTACCCTCATCTACTCTACCCTACTCTACTCTACTCTACTCTACCCTTCTCTACTCTACTCTACTGTACTCTACTCTACCCTTCTCTACTCTACTCTACTCTACTGTACTCTATCCTTCTCTTCTCTACTCTACTGTACTCTACTCTACTCTACTCTACCCTTCTCTACTCTACTCTACCCTTCTCTACTCTACTCTACCGTACTCTACTGTACTCTACCCTTCTCTACTCTACTGTACTATACTCTACCCTTCTCTACTCTACTCTTCTCTACTCTACTCTACTGTACTCTACTCTACTCTACCTTTCTCTACTCTACTCTACCCTACTCTACTCTACTCTACTCTACTCTACTCTACTCTACTTTACTCTACTCTACTCTACCCTTCACTACTCTACACTACCCTGCTCTACTCTACTCTTCTCTTCTCTACTCTACTCTACCCTTCTCTACTCTACTCTACCCCTACTCTACTCTTCTCTACTCTACTCTACTCTACTGTACTCTACCCTTCTCTACTCTACTCTACTCTACCCTTCTCTACTCTACTCTACTCTACCCTTCTCTATTCTACTCTACTCTACTCTACTCTACCCTTCTCTGCTCTACACCTACTCTACTCTACTCTACTCTACCCTTCTCTACTCTACCCTTCTCTACTCTACTCTACTGTACTCTACCCTTCTCTACTGTACTCTACCCTACTCTACTCTACTCTACCCTTCTCTACCCTTCTCTACTCTACTCTACTATACTCTACCCTTCTCTACTCTACTCTTCTCTACTCTACTCTACTCTACCTTTCTCTACTCTACTCTACCCTACTCTACTCGACTCTACTCTACTCTACTCTACCCTTCACTACTCTACTCTACTCTACTCTACTCTATCCTTCTCTTCTCTACTCTACTGTACTCTACCCTTCTCTACTCTACTCTAATCTACTGTACTCTACCCTCCTCTACTCTACTCTACCCTACCCTACTCTACTCTACTCTACTCTACCCTTCTCTACTCTACTGTACTCTACTGTACTCTACTCTACCCTTATCTACTCTACTCTACTGCACTCTATCCTTCTCTACTCTACTCTACTCTACCTTTCTCTACTCTACTCTACCCTACTCTACTCTACTCTACTCTACTCTACTTTACTCTACTCTACTCTACCCTTCACTACTCTACACTACCCTGCTCTACTCTACTCTTCTCTTCTCTACTCTACTCTACCCTTCTCTACTCTACTCTACCCCTACTCTACTCTTCTCTACTCTACTCTACTCTACTGTACTCTACCCTTCTCTACTCTACTCTACTCTACCCTTCTCTACTCTACTCTACTCTACCCTTCTCTATTCTACTCTACTCTACTCTACTCTACCCTTCTCTGCTCTACACCTACTCTACTCTACTCT
Source organism: Sebastes fasciatus (assembly GCF_043250625.1). NCBI lineage: Eukaryota > Metazoa > Chordata > Actinopteri > Perciformes > Sebastidae > Sebastes > Sebastes fasciatus. Next base: position 36,310,566 of record NC_133805.1, read on the forward strand.
ACTCTACCCTTCTCTACTCTACTCTACTGTACTCTACCCTTCTCTACTGTACTCTACCCTACTCTACTCTACTCTACCCTTCTCTACCCTTCTCTACTATACTCTACCCTTCTCTACTCTACTCTTCTCTACTCTACTCTACTCTACCTTTCTCTACTCTACCCTACTCTACTCTACTCGACTCTACTCTACTCTACTCTACCCTTCACTACTCTACTCTACTCTACTCTACTCTATCCTTCTCTTCTCTACTCTACTGTACTCTACCCTTCTCTACTCTACTCTAATCTACTGTACTCTACCCTCCTCTACTCTACTCTACCCTACCCTACTCTACTCTACTCTACTCTACCCTTCTCTACTCTACTGTACTCTACTCTACTCTACTCTACTCTACTCTACTCTACTCTACCCTTCTCTATTCTACTCTACCCTACCCTACTCTACTCTACTCTACCCTTCTCTACTCTACTGTACTCTACTCTACTTTACTCTACCCTTCTCTATTCTACTCTACTCTACCCTTCTCTACTCTACTCTACTCTACTCTATTCTACTCTACTCTACTCTACCCTTCTCTACTCTACCCCTACTCTACTCTACTATACCCTTCTCTACTCTACTCTACTCTACTCTACTCTACTCTACTCTACTCTACTCTACTCTACTCTACCTTTCTCTACTCTACTCTACCCTACTCTACTCTACTCTACTCTACTCTACTCTACTCTACTCTACTCTACTCTACTCTACCCTTCACTACTCTACACTACCCTGCTCTACTCTACTCTACTCTTCTCTACTCTACTCTACCCTTCTCTACTCTACTCTACCCTTCTCTACTCTACACCCTTCTCTACTCTACACTACCCCTACTCTACTCTTCTCTACTCTACTCTACTCTACCCTTCTTTACTCTACTCTACTCTACCCTTCTCTACTCTACTCTACTCTACTGTACTCTACCCTCATCTACTCTACCCTACTCTACTCTACTCTACTCTACCCTTCTCTACTCTACTCTACTGTACTCTACTCTACCCTTCTCTACTCTACTCTACTCTACTGTACTCTATCCTTCTCTTCTCTACTCTACTGTACTCTACTCTACTCTACTCTACCCTTCTCTACTCTACTCTACCCTTCTCTACTCTACTCTACCGTACTCTACTGTACTCTACCCTTCTCTACTCTACTGTACTATACTCTACCCTTCTCTACTCTACTCTTCTCTACTCTACTCTACCTTTCTCTACTCTACTCTACCCTACTCTACTCTACTCTACTCTACTCTACTTTACTCTACTCTACTCTACCCTTCACTACTCCACACTACCCTGCTCTACTCTACTCTTCTCTTCTCTACTCTACTCTACCCTTCTCTACTCTACTCTACCCCTACTCTACTCTTCTCTACTCTACTCTACTCTACTGTACTCTACCCTTCTCTACTCTACTCTACTCTACCCTTCTCTACTCTACTCTACTCTACCCTTCTCTATTCTACTCTACTCTACTCTACTCTACCCTTCTCTGCTCTACACCTACTCTACTCTACTCTACTCTACCCTTCTCTACTCTACTCTACTGTACTCTACCCTTCTCTACTGTACTCTACCCTACTCTACTCTACTCTACCCTTCTCTACCCTTCTCTACTATACTCTACCCTTCTCTACTCTACTCTTCTCTACTCTACTCTACTCTACCTTTCTCTACTCTACCCTACTCTACTCGACTCTACTCTACTCTACTCTACCCTTCACTACTCTACTCTACTCTACTCTACTCTATCCTTCTCTTCTCTACTCTACTGTACTCTACCCTTCTCTACTCTACTCTAATCTACTGTACTCTACCCTCCTCTACTCTACTCTACCCTACCCTACTCTACTCTACTCTACTCTACCCTTCTCTACTCTACTGTACTCTACTCTACTCTACTCTACTCTACTCTACTCTACTCTACCCTTCTCTATTCTACTCTACCCTACCCTACTCTACTCTACTCTACCCTTCTCTACTCTACTGTACTCTACTCTACTTTACTCTACCCTTCTCTATTCTACTCTACTCTACCCTTCTCTACTCTACTCTACTCTACTCTATTCTACTCTACTCTACTCTACCCTTCTCTACTCTACCCCTACTCTACTCTACTATACCCTTCTCTACTCTACTCTACTCTACTCTACTCTACTCTACTCTACTCTACTCTACTCTACCCTTCTCTACCCTTCTCTACTCTACTCTACTCTACTCTACCCTTCTCTATTCTACTCTACTCTACTCTACCCCTTCTCTACTCTACTCTACTCTACCCTTCTCTACTCTACCCCTACTCTACTCTACTCTACTCTACCCTTCTCTACTCTACTCTACTCTTCTCTACTCTACTCTACCCTTCTCTACTCTACACTACCCCTACTCTACTCTTCTCTACTCTACTCTACTCTACCCTTCTTTACTCTACTCTACTCTACCCTTCTCTACTCTACTCTACTCTACTGTACTCTACCCTCATCTACTCTACCCTACTCTACTCTACTCTACTCTACCCTTCTCTACTCTACTCTACTGTACTCTACTCTACCCTTCTCTACTCTACTCTACTCTACTGTACTCTATCCTTCTCTTCTCTACTCTACTGTACTCTACTCTACTCTACTCTACCCTTCTCTACTCTACTCTACCCTTCTCTACTCTACTCTACCGTACTCTACTGTACTCTACCCTTCTCTACTCTACTGTACTATACTCTACCCTTCTCTACTCTACTCTTCTCTACTCTACTCTACTGTACTCTACTCTACTCTACCTTTCTCTACTCTACTCTACCCTACTCTACTCTACTCTACTCTACTCTACTCTACTCTACTCTACTTTACTCTACTCTACTCTACCCTTCACTACTCTACACTACCCTGCTCTACTCTACTCTTCTCTTCTCTACTCTACTCTACCCTTCTCTACTCTACTCTACCCCTACTCTACTCTTCTCTACTCTACTCTACTCTACTGTACTCTACCCTTCTCTACTCTACTCTACTCTACCCTTCTCTACTCTACTCTACTCTACCCTTCTCTATTCTACTCTACTCTACTCTACTCTACCCTTCTCTGCTCTACACCTACTCTACTCTACTCTACTCTACCCTTCTCTACTGTACTCTACCCTTCTCTACTCTACTCTACTGTACTCTACCCTTCTCTACTGTACTCTACCCTACTCTACTCTACTCTACCCTTCTCTACCCTTCTCTACTCTACTCTACTATACTCTACCCTTCTCTACTCTACTCTTCTCTACTCTACTCTACTCTACCTTTCTCTACTCTACTCTACCCTACTCTACTCGACTCTACTCTACTCTACTCTACCCTTCACTACTCTACTCTACTCTACTCTACTCTATCCTTCTCTTCTCTACTCTACTGTACTCTACCCTTCTCTACTCTACTCTAATCTACTGTACTCTACCCTCCTCTACTCTACTCTACCCTACCCTACTCTACTCTACTCTACTCTACCCTTCTCTACTCTACTGTACTCTACTGTACTCTACCCTTATCTACTCTACTCTACTGTACTCTATCCTTCTCTACTCTACTCTACTCTACCTTTCTCTACTCTACTCTACTCTACTCTACTCTACTCTACTTTACTCTACTCTACTCTACCCTTCACTACTCTACACTACCCTGCTCTACTCTACTCTTCTCTTCTCTACTCTACTCTACCCTTCTCTACTCTACTCTACCCCTACTCTACTCTTCTCTACTCTACTCTACTCTACTGTACTCTACCCTTCTCTACTCTACTCTACTCTACCCTTCTCTACTCTACTCTACTCTACTCTACCCTTCTCTATTCTACTCTACTCTACTCTACCCTTCTCTGCTCTACACCTACTCTACTCTACTCTACTCTACCCTTCTCTACTCTACCCTTCTCTACCCTTCTCTACTCTACTCTACTATACTCTACCCTTCTCTACTCTACTCTTC
>NW_027428119.1:0-16884 GCF_043250625.1 Sebastes fasciatus
TTGTAATCTCTACTGTCATTGATGTTAGATGAGGAGCCTAAAAACAGCCTGTGTTTGTCTTCCAGGTTCTCTCGGCGCCAGAAAGGGGCGGGGAGGGATAAGCTGCTGCAGGGAACTGGCGTCGTCCTCCAGCTAAAGGGCTGTCCTCTGTACAGGTCGGGTAAGGACAGCCCTTTAGCTTCAATGTCCCCGAGGACCAGCCAGGACCCTCACATCAAGGTCCCCCTCCTCCCCCTCCACTCCCTACTCCCCCTCCACCAGATGAGGAGCAGCCAGGACCCTCATCTGGTGGCCACCCCCATCCTCGTCCTCCTCCAGCACCGCACCCGGGTGACCTTATCACTCCTCCCCCTGCTGGCCAGCCTCCTCTTTCTGCACCAAAAAAAAACTGTCCCGGTCCACGATGTACAGGAAGAGGAAGGCGGCCGAAGCTGCCGCAGGGCTGGGGCCGCCGCCCAGGAGCAAAACCCGCCGGCCGATGTTGCAGTACACCTGCAGCAAGTGTGGCAAGCCCAGGATGATCAACACCGGCCACACTCGCATTGGAGGAGTCGCGTACTGCGCATCGGTTGGCAGAAAAACTGTGGAGGAATGGAGGGAGGAAATGAGGACACGGGGGGGGGGGGGAGACCAGGGCGGGGACTGAGGGACATTTGAGATGCAGCTCAGCACTGTGGGTCAACAGGAAGAGGAACACCATGCTGTGATTTGGGATAAAAAAATTTTGACTTTTGCTCTAGGTCTCTATTTTAATCCATCCATCCTCTGAATGCTGTAGGTCTCTAGTTTGATCCATCCATCCTCTGAATGCTCTAGGTCTCTAGTTTGATCCATCCATCCTCTGAATGCTCTAGGTCTCTAGCTTGATCCATCCATCCACTGAATGCTCTAGGTCTCTAGCTTGATCCATCCATCCTCTGAATGCTCTAGGACTTTAGTCTGATCCATCCATCCATCCATCCATCCATCCTCTGAATGCTCTAGGTCTCTAGTTTGTGGCTGTAAAGTTTCATGAGGCTGTGATTATCCTAGAGTTCACCACAGGTCATTTTATACAGGGAGGTCAATAAACTCCTTCTCCTCCTTGTTTTCATTTATGATGTATATTTTTTATTTTACTTACTTACCTTTGTGTCGAACCACTGACCTTCTGCTCCGCGGCAGATACACAGGAGCAGAACTCCTCTTCCCTCCCTCCGCTCAATATGACACAGTTGGAACAAGCCCTGACACAGTTGGCGAGAGCCAATCAGACGATCCAAGCTTTTTGCCGTCCAATCAGCTCGATGACACAATTGGTCAGAGCCAATCGGGAGCCTCGTAGGGCGGGTCAAAGCCAAAGCGAACATCCTCCATGTTGGATTCTCGCCGTCAGCCTGACAGCGGCGCTACTACGTGAGTTAAATATGTTATTATTCATTAATTATGAGCGTATAACTCTATAAAAACACACATTCATGTCTGACGTTACAACGCGGAGCTAGCTGAGGTGTTTTTACGGCTTTTTACGGCCCGTTGACTGATACCTGAGTGATGTCAACAACCACCGTGATGCTATAGAGATTATAGTTTATAGTTTTAATAACGTCAAACTTTAATGTTACTCTATGAACTTATAACGTTACACTATGAATCACTGCTTCGTGTTAACCAGCTAACGTTCATGCTGTTTAACCGTTTTATTCAGCTGCTGGCTGCTAACATCACTAACACTCTGCTGTAGCTCTAACTCACCTGTTTAATATCACCTGATATTATCTTATTATCTGATCCATCTGCTTCCATTAAACTGATCTCTCGTGATTATCATGTAGAGCCAAGAAACACGAGGCTACTTTCATTCATGTGTCTGGAGGTCTACAGTCCAGTAGAGCTGTTAATACAGATGTTAACAGACAGCTGTATTCAGTTAATACAGTTAGCTGTGTATTAATACAGCTGTTAATACAGTTAGCTGTGTATTAATACAGCTGTATTAACAGCTGTATTAATACAGCTGTTAATACAGCTGTATTAACAGCTGTATTAATACAGCTGTTAATACAGCTGTATTAACAGCTGTATTAATACAGCTGTTAATACAGCTGTATTAATACACAGCTAACTGTACTAACAGCTATCTGTTAGTACAGTTAGCTGTGTATTAATACACAGCTAACTGTACTAACAGCTGTCTGTTAATACAGCTGTTAACAGACAGCTGTATTCAGTTAATACAGTTAGCTGTGTATTAATACAGCTGTTAATACAGTTAGCTGTCTGTTAATACAGCTGTATTAATACAGCTGTTAATACAGCTGTATTAATACACAGCTAACTGTACTAACAGCTATCTGTTAGTACAGTTAGCTGTGTGTTAATACAGCTGTTGACAGACAGCTAACCCACATCTGTTCATGCACCTACTGTATATAAAGATGTCAGAACATGTGATGATGAACATGTTGTGATGCTTTAGTTTGGTATTGATGACATACAGATGTGAGAGGAGGAAACCACTGTAATGTAGCTGTATGTGTCCTCTGGTTCAGGACTTCACCTGCTGAGGACACAGATATCAGCAGAACTAGGAGGAAGAGGAGCATTTCTTAAATCCTCTGTTCTCTGATTCTGCTGTGTGACAGGGGCTACTAGTGACAATAATGATGACAGTGTAGATATTAGAATCCTTTATTGTGATGTGGTAGGGTTAAGGTTACATGTTTCACAACTTCTTCTCTTCCTTTCTTGTGTTTCTTTTCAGGAGGAGGTGCAGGGTCCTGATGTCCAGCCAGGTTATCAGCGCGTCCCCAAGCTGATCCAGTCCCTGCTGGACTGAAGACGGAGCGTTACATCTGTCTGGTCTGTGGACACAGCCGGGACAGAGGACATCACTTCAGGATGCTCTGTGGAGGACTGGCTGGCTGAGAAGAGGAGGCAGGATCCAAACAGAGTTACCTCCTCCTGTTGTTGTGTGTTTCAGTCTCTCTGATGTCTCTTTATTATTAATGTCCTTCTCTATAGAAACACAGACAGAGACATACAGTACAGACAGACAGACAGAGAGACAGACAGCTACTTTATTTGACCTCTCAGGTGGTGTTTCAGCCGACTATAGAACAAACCGTCTGTAGTTGTATTGTTTTCTACTGTTGTTGTTTCCAGAGTGAACAGATGTAGAGGAGGAAACACACACAGCTGTGTAGATGTGTGTAGATGAAGCTTTACATCTAAATAATGCTCCTTGTTCACTGCAGCTGAGGACAAAGACTTTAGATACTTCACGTGTTCATCCTCAGCTGATAGAAGGGAGATGATGTTTCACTCTCATGGTGTCAATAATCAAACAGCATGTTGTAATCAGTCATCACTGTCTGGACCAGCAGCATCTGGCTCTATCTCTGTACCATTTATATATACATATATATATATATATATATATACACACACACAGTATTATTATTATTATATTGAATGTAACCTTTGAATGATTTGAGGTGTTCAATAAAAACAGGCCTTCTGTGCTGAACTGTGGATCGTCGTCTCAGACTGTGTTCTTGTTTCAGGCTGACAGAATGATGTTATTATAACCTCACATTTAAAAAGATCATCATGTGAGAGTCTGTTTAATGCAGAAGGCTTACTTTCATTTCAAAGGGGGGGTGGGGGGGGGGTGGGGGGGAGATGAGAGATCTTTGTCCACCCAGACCCTGATTCTGGTTCAACAGCTGGGTCTGGGATCAGGGAAACGTCATCGGAACCGGACTGAACCGGACTGATGTGGTTCAGGACTGATGTGGTCTTGCTGTGTTGTAGTACAGTCTTCAGGTTTCAGTCTGAGGAGACAAACAAGGTCATCTGCTGTGCAAATAAGGTGAAAAAGCTGTTTCCATGCCAGAGTATCTATCAGAGCATTCCAGCTTCTTAAAAGTGGGATAAGGGCTTATCTGGGTTTCTACAACCGAGCAGAGCTTCAAGAAATAAACCACATATTCAAAAATCTTGATCATAACCAGGATACTACTATACATATACTATACTATACATATACTATACATATACTATACTATACATACCGCAAGGCCCTAAGGGCGCTGGCACATGCCAACATTTAGTTTTGTTTTTTTTAAACAGAGTTTATTTATACATTTTGCTAATACAACTCTTACAATCCATTGCACAAACATGTTTGGACTGGTATATAACCCCCCCACCCCCCACCCCCCACCCATGACAATACCCGGAGGGCACTCAGAAAAAAAAAAATATATATATATATATATATATGTATATAAAGTGTACAAGAATGAATATAAATACATAGATAAATAAATAAAAATAAATAAATAATAATAATAATAATAAATAAACATAAATCATGATAAATTGATAGAGGTCTAGGGTGTTACACCCTGTCATTTAGGGCACTTTTCCTTTGAAATGTTCCTGGTCAAATATCCATATACATATACATACACATACATATACATACACATACATATATGTACATACATATACGTACATACATATACACATACATACACACACATACATCAAACTTTAATCAGCCACAAAGTTATCTGAGTCTAAAGAGTCAACGTGACTAAGAAAAGGTTGCCAGATCAATGAAAACTTCTCGGCTGACCCTTTAATAGTATACCTAATTTTCTCCAACTTAATAAAATATAACATGTCTCTGAGCCATTGTGCAAATGTTGGAGGGTTGCAATCCTTCCATCTAATCAAAATTTGTCGTCTGGCCACCAGCGTAGCAAAAGATAGAAGGTTTAGTTTATTGTTGTTTAACGTAAAATTTTGTGGTACCACCCCAAACAAAGCAAGACAAGCTGATGGTTCTAAAAATCTGTCGGTAGTTTTGGAAAGCATATTGAAAATTAATTGCCAAAAATTAGATAGTTTAGGACAATCCCAAAACATGTGAATTAGAGTGGCCTGGTTCTGCTTGCAGCGGTCACACATGGTGTCTATATCGGATTTGAATTGGGAGTTCAACTTTGGTCCAGTGCAGTCGATGAAAAATTTTAAACTGCATGACAGTATGTCTCATACATATGGAAGATGAGTATATTCCCCTCATCATTTTTGACCAGATAGTATCTGAAATAACAACACCAAGGTCCCCCTCCCACTGATTTTTAAGGGAGTTTTTTTTAGGGGACTTGTCATATTTTCTCTCATTAATAAGGAATATATGTCACCTATCTTTCCCTTTCTGGATGATGTGATGTCTAGTCTAGGAGCGTGTTTAGCGGCTGTGTAGGGAATTGAATGATATTTGAAGACATGAAGCTGCGAGTTTGTAGGTATCTGAAAAAGTGTAACCTGGGAATATTGAATTTCTGAACAATCTGCTCAAAAGAGGCAAATGAGCCATTTATGAACATGTCTTTAAATGAACAAATCCCATTTCTCTGCCAATCACTGAATAAGGCATCCGTCAAAGGCGGCAGGAATGCATGGTTATTTACAATGGGAGCCAGTATTGAAAATTTACAGATCTCGAAGGATTGTCTGAATTGTTTCCAAATTTTTAAAGAATGAATAACAACTGGGTTACAAGTATATTTAGTAATAGGCTCTGAGTATGGCAGGCTAGAGCATAATAAGGCAAGTAATGAGGTGTTCTTACAAGAGTCTCTCTCTAGTATTAGCCATTCAGGCACAGCTGTTACTTCAGTTCCTTCCATCCAATAGGAAATAAATTTGATATTTGCTGCCCAATAGTAGAACTGAAAGTTTGGCAGACTAAGCCCTCCCTGCTGCCGAGGTCTCTGTAGTATAGCTTTGCGTATACGTGGATTCTTCTTACTCCAAATGAAAGAAGAAAGCTTTCTGTCCAGGGAAATGAAAAATGTTTTAGTTAAGAAGACTGGTATAGACTGAAACATACAAAGAAGTTTAGGCAATAAGTTCATCTTTATAGCGTTAATTCTACCTGCCAGAGATAAGGGTAGCAGATCCCAACGATTAATATCCTCCTTGAGAGAGGACAGAAAAGGAGGGAAATTTGCTGAGAAGAGGTCTTTAAAATTGGATGTGACCCACACACCAAGATATTTAATTTTGTCCATGCACACTTTAAACGGCACAGTACGAATAAACAGGGAGTCTCTTGCTGCCAAATTTATGGGCATCAATTCACTTTTTTGTGTATTTACTTTATAGCCAGAAACTTTGCCAAATTCAATTAAGAGATTAAGAGCTGCAGGAAGAGAGGAGGGTGGGTCAGACAGGTAGAGTAGCATATCGTCTGCGTATAGCGAGACGTTATGTTCCAACCCTGCCCTTGTAATACCTTTAATATCCTTATTATTACGCAAAGCTATAGCCAACGGCTCAATCGTAATCACAAAAAGAAGGGGGGACAGAGGACACCCCTGTCTCGTCCCTCGTGTTAGTTGAAAAGGAGGTGAAATCCGAATCTCTCAAGAGTACAAAATAAATAGTCCCACTCCACCCGATCAAAAGCCTTTTCGGCATCTAGAGATATCACCACTTCCGGTTCGTCGGGTGGAGAGGGACCATAAATTATATCGTATAAGCGCCTGATGTTGAAAGAGGACAGTCGATTTTTTACAAAGCCCGTCTGGTCAGGAGAGATTATGGTTGGGAGGACTGTTTCAAGACGGAGAGCAATCATTTTTGCCAGGATTTTGCTGTCCACATTGATCAAGGAAATAGGACGGTAGGAACCACATTCCTGTTGATTTTTGCCTTTTTTCAGAATAAGTGATATGGTAGCTTGTCGTAATGTTTCAGGCAGTGAGCCAGCTGACAGGGAGTCGTTATATACAGAGTTTAAAATTGGAGCCAATTGATTTGAAAATTTCTTAAAGAATTCCGATGGATACCCGTCTGGGCCAGGGGATTTTCCACATTGCATACTCCTGATGGCCATCTCAATTTCTCCAATTGAAAACGGAGACTCTAGCTCGGCAGCTGTCACAGGGTCTATATGAGGGATCTCAACACTTTGAAGAAATGATTTAATCAAGTAATCATCTTTCAACGATTCAGATGTATACAAGTTATGATAAAACCTTAAAAAGCGTGAGTTAATGTCAGAGTGATCTATACAGACCATTCCAGACTCATCCCGGATCTCAGGGATTGCCTGCCTTGCTGCTTTTTGGCGAAGTTGGTGTGCAAGGATCCTCCCTGTTTTTTCACCATGCTCGTAGTATGTATGATGAGATCTAATCAGGAGGTTCTCAGCTTTTTGTGTGGTTAATAAATCAAATTCTTTTTGGAGGAGTAAACGTTCTTTAATGCCATCGGCTGATGGGGATGTTGCCAATTGTGAGTCAAGATTACCAATCTGAGTCATCAATTCATTAGCACGGAAATTTCTGGTTTTCCGTAGATGTGCGTTATAAGAAATAATTTGGCCCCTCAAATATGCCTTAAGTGCTTCCCATACTGTTGATGATGACATCATTGGTGTTTGATTAATTTCTAGAAAAAAATCAATCTGTGATGAGATAAAATCTGAAAATGTTTTATCTGAAAGTAAAAGTGGGTTGAGTCGCCATGGTCTGTAAGCGTTTTTTGAGGTTGGTAGATTAAGCTTCAGTTTAAGGGGAGCATGATCAGAGATTACAATCGTATGGTAGTCACATTCCTGCACCAAAGGGAGAAGATTCTTATCCATTATGATATGATCAATGCGTGAAAATGTTTTATGAACAGCTGAAAAGAAGGAATACTTGCGAACAGTAGGATTGAGAGCACGCCAAACATCAACCATCCCATAAGTATCAAGAAACAGCTGAATTGAAAGGGCAGCTTTAGAAGTTGGTGTAGTTTTGGCAGCGCTACGGTCTAGACTAGGGGATATCACGCAGTTCATGTCTCCACCTATCAACAAATGATGTTCGTTTAAATCAGGTAATCGGGAGAAGAAATTAGTGAAGAAAGCAGCGTCGTCCCAATTAGGGGCATAGACACTAGCTAAGATAACTGGGATGTTATATAATTTGCCTGTAACAATCACATATCGGCCCATTGGGTCTGCACAAATCTGAGAAGAAATAAAAGGCACATACTTACTAATAAGGACTGCTGCTCCTCTTGACTTACACTGAGATTTTGAATGATAAACTTCACCAACCCATCTAGTATGCAAACGTGAGTGGTCAGATATATTCAGATGAGTTTCCTGAAGGAAGGCAATATCCACCTTTAACTGATGCAAATGTGTCAGGACTCTCTTGCGTTTCACATGATGGTTCATCCCCTTAACATTCCAGCTCACAAAAGAAATTGGGCATGTAGCCATCATTCCTAAAGTCATATTGTGTACCATGGCCAGAGATAATGAGTATATCTAGTGACAAATAATAATTTGCATGTTATGCCCCTATCGTTGCTCAAATAAAAAAAATAAAAAATAATATAACATATGATGTAAGCCAAATGAAAAAATAAACCCAAGTACAGAAAACCCTTTAAGTCCCTCATTTCCCTTCCCTTCTCACCCATCCTAGCTGGGTTGAACCTTCTTCCCAAAGTAACAATATCCACACTATGTGCTTGTATTGGGGAAACTACTAAACTAGAAGCTAAACTCAACAAAACATGAAAACTTCTGGGCGTAGATATCAATATAAAATAAAATAACCCTCAGTAAGGTTTCAACTAACTCACTTTAACCTTCCATTTATTTATATATGAACTCACATCAAGAGGCTACATACTGCAAATGTATAAAGATAACATACCAATTGTAGCAAGCAAATAATTTAGGCCTGCATACGGACCTTGACATTAACCTGATATTGGCTTAACACTATACCCAGAGTAAATAGGCAAACAGGCTGGTATAGATTATATCAAGTTAAATTCAAATCAACCTCCTAATGCTTTAAATAATTTCCCAACTAACTTATTTTAATTCACCATGGTTTAAACAAAGAAAGAAAAAAAAAAGAAAAGAAAAAATACCTCACATCAGGAAGTTAGACATATCTGCAATTGCTATCTAAATATTACACACTACTGTATAATATAACAAATGAAAATCAACAGTGTACATTAACAGGCTTATAGGCTACTGACATTAGCTTGACATCATCACGTCACTTACCCAGACAGGCTGGTTTGAGATTATGTCAAATCAGTTTGGACAGCCTACAGTAAGAAATAATATCCTCCTTCCATGAGAGCCAGTCATTAACGAGGATCAGCCGCTTGTTTTGTAATGTTTTTCGTGATGTATTTCTGGGCTTCATCGGGCGACGTAAACATTTTCTCCACTCCGTTGTAGGTAATACGAAGTCGCGCTGGGTGAAGTATGCCAAAGCGAAGTCCCTCGACCCCCCGCAACATTTAGTTTTAATCAAACTCTGGTGCGTTGCAGATGTGCATCATCATACAACTCTTGAACCATCTTTTAACTGTTCACCGGAGCACTATTAATCTTTTTACTATTGTTCTATATCATTTACTACCATCCCTCACTGTTTTACTGTTTACTGTAGTTTAACAACCTTTACTTACCTTGAAGCTCTTCTCCATCCTTGATCTTACCCTGAAGTTCTTCTCCATCCTTGCCCTTACCCTGAAGTTCTTCTCCATCCTTGCCCTTACCCTGAAGTCCTTCTCCATCCTTGCCCTTACCCTGAAGTTATTCTCCATCCTTGCCCTTACCCTGCTTGTCCGACAGCCTGGGTGAAATGTTGATTCATAGGTATGTGATATTACCAGTTGGCAGAAAGGTGAGTGGTGTTGGAACTGCCACATCCCAAATATTAGGGCTGAGTGGGAGAATGCTGGATTCAGACCAGTTGATAGTGTAATCAGATATTTTAGAAAAAGTATTTATGAGGCGGATGGTTTCGGGTAATGAAGATGAAGGATTTTGTAAGTAAAGTAGAATGTCGTCTGCATAAAGGCTGACCTTGTGATGCATATTGTTTGTTTGGATTCCTGTGATGTTTACTTTTTGATGGATGGCTGCTGCAAGTGGTTCGATGAATATGAGTTTGAGTGGGTTATAGAATTCTGTTATTGTAAATGGTTTGTCAAGTGTATTTGCTGTCAAGTGTATTTGACTTAGTATTTCTAAATAATGACTTTGTATTTCAAATTAATGACTTAGTAGTTCAAATTAATGACTTAGTAGTTCAAATTAATGAGTTAGTATTTCAAAATAATGACTTTGTATTTCAAAATAATGAGTTAGTATTTCAAAATAATGACTTAGTATTTCAAAATAATGACTTAATACCTCAAAATAATGAGTTAGTATTTCAAAATAATGACTTAGTATCTCAAAATAATGAGTTAGTATTTCAAAATAATGACTTAGTATTTCAAAATAATGACTTAATACCTCAAAATAATGAGTTAGTATTTCAAAATAATGACTTAGTATTTTCAAATGACTTAGTAGCTCAATAAGTACCACAATAAATCATAAAAAAAATCATAAAATCAATAAACATCACAGACAATCATAAAACATCAGAAAATAATCAGAAAAGTCATAGAAAATAAATAGAAAAGTCAGAAAATAATCAGAAACAATTCTAAAAATTTCCAAAAAATCATTAAAACATCAGAAAACATCCCATAATGATCAGAAAAGTCATAATAGAAGGAACGCTTCACGAATTTGCGTGTCATCCTTGCGCAGGGGCCATGCTAATCTTCTCTGTATCGTTCCAATTTTAGAATATGCATTACCGAAGTAAATGCAATAGGAGGAAGATCCTGAGATGTTTTTATAGGCACTAGTCCTTTACGGGACCAGACTGAGGGTCTGGAGGACAGACGAGACTCTACTGGCTTCTAGTAAATACATGTGAACAGTAGAGACAGGTCTGGGGGCTGTGCTGGTGGTTAGGTACCTTAACTAAACCATAATGGCTCTCCAGCTCTGGTCTGGATTAGTCTGAGGTGGTACGAGTTCAAGCTGAGCCTGTGAGTGTTCCAGAGGCATGCTGGGAGATTTAGACAGGCTGGGGTGACGTCAGCCGTTGAGGATTGGATGCCTGAAGGCGCGAGAACAAAAGGCTGACTCGACGCCCCTCCTCCAGGAGGACTCTGACCCCCCTCCAGACCCTCAGGGGTTAGCGGGGGCTGGTAGAGCCACACTGTGAGAGACGGGCGGGGGGGGTAGAGAGAAAGCAGGAACCGGTCTGATCCGGTCTGGATTACATCATCCTGCCGCCTTCGAGCCGGAAGAGACGAGGAGGACGCTCGCAGCAGAGAAAGCTCCTGGACGTCTGGAACCTGCTTCACAATAAGAAAACAGACCCAGGAGACTGATTTGGACCTGAACCAGGACCTGGACACACTCTGACCCTGCTGCTATGTGGATTAAAACAGCCTGCATGTCCTGCTCTTTGTCCTGCTGCTGAATGCCTCTGAAGTGGCTCCTATCTGGACTCAGTCTACAGCGGTTCTGGTCTAGTCGTGCTGTGTTTGCTGCTTGTGAACATTAAACGTGTTGATGTGAGAGTCTGACGGATCCAATCACACTTTAATCTCTTTATTTCACCAGTTAAACTGCTGCTTAGAAGCAGGAAGAGAACCCTTCTGTCTGCCTCTGGCTTCTATTCAAACATACCAGCTGCAGTTCACCGACCCGCCACCGGGTGTCGCTGTCGGACCGCTCTACATGGGGCGTTCAAGGGCGCCGCGGAAGCGTCGGACTCCAAAGAACTGAAAGAGAAGAGAGAAAGAACCCAATTAGCAGTCACAGAACACCAAGAACATAGTAAAATAGTACATTAACTTGACTTATTGTCCACATAATGAGCTCCATGAGCGTTTCTGTGATAACAGGCCCCACTGACTCACGTTAGTCTCAGCAGAAACAGCCCGTTCTCACGTTGACACAAACACATCCACCAGACTCACTGATACATTCTTTCACTTTAGTGAAAAACGTTCACAACTCCACAAATATGACTCGGAACATCAATCCGGTTTGTTTATTAAAGCCCATTGATAAATTCGGCATACATAACGGTTCACTATTTCAGCTTCATTTAGACTTTTAAACCAGTTCTTAAGTGTTCCCACGAGCAGCTAGCGAAGCAGCAGAGGACTTGTGAGAGTTAAAACTGCATTAAACTCTGCTGAACTTACATGCTTTATGTGCCGAACTGAGCAGAACACCGTCAAGTTTCGTCAAATATATTTATATTTGTGAAGAAGAAAAAGTGTGTTATGTCTCGTGAATCACATATGCTCACATTTTAAACGGAGTCTGGCTCAGGAGGAGTGATTCTCTGATTCTACTGCGACCACCTGCTCTCGCTGTTCTGATCATTAATTAAACTAACCGAGCAGGAGAAACTCTACCGCTCTTAAATTCATTCTTATTGACATCATTTACAAGCAGAATTCATCAAATCATGCTAAAGAGTCGTATGAACTCTGTTAAAGTTTTACAGGGAGAGGTTGTCGTGTGCATATAACCAATAATACCTTAATTTAGCTCATCTGTTGTCGGAGTCTGGCTCCAGAAGCTGCTCTCCTCTGAGGCGCCACTCATCCCCTGTCAATTACCTGCAGAGGGGGCGGGGCTTCTTCTTCTTCTTCTTCTTCTTCTTCTTCTTCTCTTCCTAATGTGTGTAGCGTCGCTGTGCTGTGACAACCTGCTGTCAGCTCTGTGATGGTGATGCATCTTCATCTTCATCTTCATCTTCATCTTCATCTTCATCTTCATCTTCCAGTTTATTTAACTTCAGGAGGAGGAAGAGGAGGATCTACTCTTCATCCTTCAGGTCATCACAAACATCAACACATCTGGACACAGCTGGTTTCAGGAGATGAAACTCTGTAGTCACTGTTCCCTTTGATTATTATTATTTTTATTATTATAATTAACATTATTATTATTATTATTAATGCTATTATTATCATTATTATTATTAATTATATTATTATTGTTAATACTATTGTTATTATTATTATTATTATTATTGTTAATGCTATTGTTATTATTATTATTAATATTATTATTATTATTATCATTATTATTAATACTATTATTAGTAGTAGTAGTAGTATTAGTATCTAGATTACTTTTAATATCTGAGATAATATTTTCAGATTGTTGTCTTTGACCCAGTGAAGTGCTGAAGAAGATAATACAGAAATACATCATATTTAATAATATAAAGGACAACAAGAAATACATTCATAAACATTTATTAACATTTATTATTAGAAATAGTTTTTCTAAATCAATAAGAAATGCATTAAAACTTAATTATAAAGTAAATAAATACATTTTAAAAGTGATGTCTCGTAAACGGGAGATTTTGGGTTCAAATCCCAACAGTGCCTCACACAGGACAGCAGTCTGTGGACTTTAACAGTAGAAAAAAGATTCAGGACATGATGTGACATATTTCTGGAAAACATTGTCTCATTTGGAAACAATGGAAGAGAGAACGGAACACCAACAAGAGGAGGTGCGGTAGTACTGTAGTCTGGTAGTTATAGTTTATGCTATATAATATAGTTTAATTTATATTAAGATGTATTTACAAAAATGTACTGTGATTTCACATTGTAACACCCATGATGACCTCATGTTCTTTGTTCTCAAATAAAAAAAGAGTTTAAAAAAAAAAGAAAGAAAGTAAGCAGTAAAGCTGGGGACACACCAAGCCAACATCAGGGACGCTGACCAGCAAGTCCGCTGCAACAGCTAGCGACAGCAGCAGGTCTTGAACCGGCTGACCCAGGAGTTGTACAGGCAAACGCTGGTTGAAGACTACACAGAGGCCAGGGGGTACACTGGTAAGGGTTAACTCTCTGAAACTCTCCCTCATACAAACACACAGAGAGATTTGGTTAAATTCACGTTTATGTATTGATTACCTATCAGCTCAATCCAACCACCAGCCGGATCAGGACCTGGGGGGAGATCCTGATGTACCTGACGGCATCGAGCTGGAGGAGGAGGAGGAGGAGGAGGAGGAGAAGGAGGAAGAGGAGGAGGGCCAACTTGTTGATTAGGGCTTTGGAAAGGAGCTGCTCTACACCAATGCAACTCTCCACTCCTCTGAGACAGTGGTCCAGCCTCCTCCAGCTGCCTCCCAAAGCGCCCCGGTCCAGCAGGACCCAGTCCAGGAGGACCCAGGACAGCAGGAGCCAGCCACTCCAGACCGCGGTGATGTGAGTACTTTAGAGACTGGTCTGACCTGCTGTTATTCTTAATAACTGTAGTCTTGTGAAGCACGTTGTGACTAACTTCCCTTCCTTCACTGATGTTGATCCTCCTGTTCTCTCCCTGTTTTCTCCAGAGCTGCTCCAGGCCTGGAGGTACAACAGCTGAGGGTTACGAAGATGTGGTGAGGCTGGCTGACAGCCTGGTGGAGCTGCGCCACTACATGTTCGCAACCCACGCCAAGGCTCAGGAGATCGTGGCCTTGTGGCAGAAGCTGCCTGCCCAGGACAAGCAGGCTCTTGACTTCCCCGCTCGGCACAGGGACAAGCAACCGACGGGGAAATACAAGGTGTCCTACAGAAGGACCACGACCTGCGTCGGTTTTGACAGCCTTAGACGGTGAGCCAAAAACCAAACTGAATATATAAACTATATCTCAGTGTTCACTAGGAGCTGGCTGTGGAGACGTGTTACTGATAAGCTGATTGGTGTCCGTCACGTGTGCGTACGGATACGACATCGGCCTCGGCCAGTGGCCCAGCACCAGCAGGGTAGTGGAGGCCATTTGTGTCCGGCTGTGCTGGGAGCACCTGGAGGGCCGGGTTGGGGGCAGGAGGAGCAACCGCTGGACGCTCGTCCTGAGCGATTACACCATAAAAAGAGAAATGTCATCACAAACGAGGACATTATGACTCCCACCCGGCTCCAGCTTTTCAAGATTAACCAGAGGACACTGACTCAGTGGTGAGTTCTCCCCACTATCATGTCCTCCTGAGGTTACAGCCTGTCTGCTACAGGTGGGACATCACTTCTCTCTCTCTCTCTCTCTCTCTCTCTCTCTCTCTCTCTCTCTCTCTCTCTCTCTCTCTCTCTCACACACACACAGGTACAATCAGAGGGGGAAGGCGATTGAGCTGAGGATGCTAGAGCAGTACATCCCGGCATCCATCGTGTCCATGGATGCCTCCAGCCTGC
Source organism: Sebastes fasciatus (assembly GCF_043250625.1). Lineage (NCBI taxonomy): Eukaryota > Metazoa > Chordata > Actinopteri > Perciformes > Sebastidae > Sebastes > Sebastes fasciatus. The sequence continues at coordinate 15,107 of NW_027428119.1, forward strand.
TGCCCCATGCCAGGCCGCTGCTGGGGACTCCACAGAAGCGTTACGACCCCCTGGCCTACGAGGACCCTGAGAACACCACAGGTCAGGGGGTCGTCGGGCAGAGAGAGGTGCATCCTCCCTCTCCTCCCTCCACCACCACCAGCAGCAGTAGCCACCACCAGCCGCCACCACCACCAGCAGCAGCCACCTCCGCCGCCTCCTCTCTGCCTCCACCAAACCCCCCCCCCTCATCTTCGCTCCACCGGTGTATTTTATCCGGCCGCTGCCCCCCCAACCCCAACCTCTTCCTCCTCTCCCAACCCAACCACCCAGACCTCCCGACAGACCTACATACATTCTTCCCACCCCTCAGCCCACCACCTGGTCCCAGCCAGCACCACATCCTCTCCCTGTCCCCGTCTCCACGGCCTGGAGACGAGGAAAGAGGGAGATGGAGAGGAGAGAGGAGGAGAGGAGAACAGGACTTAATCCTCCTCCCAAAAAGAGGGCCACATTTGTGGTTAAGTGCAGCCTCTGTGGGAAACGCTGGACCGCCGAGTTTGGCCACCGCTGCAAGCCAGACAAGACATTATGATGTTGATTTGTAAAAAGTCTGAATTCATGCTGTGTCAGGTCTGTTCGCAACACAACAAGCAAACAGCTGTTAAAATGCTTGTTTTCTGAATAGAGTTCTGATGAATCAGTGCCATGCTATGCAGCTGCTCATAAACTTTGACATAAACTTTAGTGAAGTATTTATATATTGTTACACACCACTTATATGATGAATGCACATGCTTTAATAAAACACTTAAATACGTTTAACCTCACAGACTGTATGTCATGCTAATGTGGCACACCTGAGACAGTGTGGCCACATTTCAGTGATAATATGGTATGTGATGATTTGACTTATTATTTTGGATCATTATTTGCATTTATGTTAGGACCTTTATTTATTTTCTTACATTAATGGAGTAATGATACGGTTTTAAAAATGAAGTAGTGAGGCGGAACGTTTGTGTTCACTTCAGTTGCTCCGGGGAACTTCTTTCCTCAGAAGCAATCTGGCGGGAAAACGAGATGCACCGTGTCCTCATTGCTACTCTTCTACCTGCTTAATACAGGTAACATTTCTGCTACGGTGACACTCATCCCTGGGACCCGTAACACTAACACCTTTTCACCTTGTATAAATGCATAATATACTGACCCTTGTGTGAAGGATTGACAGAAGAGGACTTGAAAGAGCGTGCTACATGGATGAGTGAAGCGATTCACTGTCCCATGTGGAGAAACGCTCAAAGCGTTCCGGACCAAGTTTTCTGTCTTTCACGCTGGTTGAAGATGTGGTGACTTGGAGCTGAAGGCAAACCTCAGTATCTATCTCTGGACTTACCAGCTTCTCTTTGAGGTGAATGTGGTTTTCGCAAGGTGTAAAGACGGAAGGCCTGCCATACTCTAACACACTGTTTTTTAAACATTGCACCCTAGGCATATGAGAGCTGCCCAAACACACTTCGCCTACCAGAACCCACCCCAGGTCCAGCTTGAGGGCAAAGGGAGCATTGTGACGCCCATTCACTCGCTTCCTCACCTTGTGGACTCTCAAGATGTCACGACTTAGCAGCAGGAGGATTTGAGCTTTCTCGTCTAGTTCTGGGATCTTCAAGGCGATAGACTTCAGGTGTGGATGGTGACGGGCTGCCTGGTGTTTAGGTATCTCAGATCTGTTATCTGGTATTTCGTCACATTCTATCAGTGTCGGAAGTGACAGACTGACTCCACCATGTACAGGC